>NC_091459.1:95468087-95769337 GCF_027789765.1 Dendropsophus ebraccatus
ACTCCAACCACTAAAATAAAAATAAATCTAAAGTTGCATATAAATAATTTCAAGTTTTACTAACTTATTTTCTAACGTTTTGCCAGCAATGATGGAGTTAATAATAGAAGTCTATTACAGTTACAGAAACTCAGCAATGTGAGGACTGCCACTGTCTGTAAAATGGAGCTTTGCTCTCAGTGCTTTTCTACATTGCTAGCTGAAAAGAGTCAGTGATAGAATTTGCAATTACGGCACTTCAGTAGGGGAAGAGATGAACAAATAGGGCTGAGTGAATCTGTCCCAAGTAATTTAGAAACAGGTGGCCACCCCATGTGCCAACCAGTTCATTTGAAGTTGGGATTTTATGGTACATTAAAGGGACCATTTTGGATTGGTGACAGGTGCCTTTTGGACTAAAGACAGTAGAAATGTATTGTGTGTTTTGGTGTTTATGTTACTAGTGATGGATAATGCCAGTAGATATATACAATATATGATCTTGCTATACCCAGCAAATAATTGGCTGTAAGCCACCAGTAAGAAAGTACATAAGAAGGACAAAGGATAACAGGTCTAGACTTCAGTTTATATTAAAAATGAGAGACGCTTTAGGCACCCTCTAGTTTTGTTCAACCTATTACAGGGTTGTCATCCAGTGTATGCCTGCTCAAAGATGAAGAGCATATCAGCAGGTGTCATGTCTGGCACCCTATAAAACAAGTAAACATGGCTCAAACAGAACGGTCCAGCTGTGAGATACATCATCATCTACAGTAGCGTTGCTGGAAGTCACGACACAATAATACAAGTGGCACTCTTCACTTCGCTGCAACCTCTAGGAATAATTCTAAAACAAGGGTGCGTTAATCTGGCACTTAGGAAAACCTCTCCTGCGTGCCCTTCTTCTGCTATGTGATAAACCTGCCACCCAGAGGACAGAACAGAGAGCAGCAGGTGTATTGTCTAATCCCTGACAGCTTTCACAAAGACACTAGTAAAAGCCGATTATCATTGAACCAGACTGCGGTGGTCACTTATAATCAGGTGCTGTCCCGTATCTTACCTAACACCTCTCCCCGGTGAGGGACAATCATGGTTCAGTGTTACATAACTATCAAAAACTCCTAAATTTACTCATAAAAATCCTCTTTGTAAAGGAATACAATTACTGGCAGCAATTTCTCGACAGCTTAATATTCCTGTGATACATCTATAGAAATCGCTGAAATGTAAGCAGTAGAAGGTTTCGTCTAACCCCTATTGTTATAGTAATAGCCGAGCGGTTATGTCCCTAAGTAATTGATTAAATTATAACTTTTATTAGTACATTTAAAAGTACTGGGATACTATAAAAATAGCAAACAAATTGTTGCACATTAAGTTGGAGAACTATTTATGTCAGGCTCCACAGAAAGATCAATTATTATTTTTTTTATACAGAAGACAAAGAGCATGATTTACCCGACGTACGTTTCTTTACGTCACATGAATCATCAGGGGGTGGAGGACAGGAAAAGAAAATGTTCTTTTCTTTTCTTGTTCTTATACTTTCTTCTTGTTTCCGTGTCTGCGATGACAAAACTGAGTAAATTATTCCGCAGCTCTATCTAAAAACAGTTCATTGTGTTGTTTTCAAGATGGCAGCATGTACTGCACTGCATGAAGGTTTCAACCCAGGTGCCACAAGGGAAAAATGTATAACAAACAATTCTTTCTGTAAAGCATGACATAAGAAATTCTCCCTTTTATGTATTTGCTATTTTTGAATACTTTTAGATGCACTAATAAAAAAGTTGTATTATTACATCTATTATGCAGTGTTTCTTTATATTTAGATGTAGTCAAAGCAGCTGACAGAATGACAGACTGTACTGTATTCCCTTAATCCTATCACCTGTTTTGGAGACTACTGTTCATATAACAGTTTCCCTGGTTTTGTACATCTAATTATGGGAGGTCCTGTAGCTAGACACCCCCTAGATCGGCCAAGAGACAGCTACTATGTAAATGCTATGGGTGTGTGTAAAAGAATTCTTAGTGTACAGAATCTATTCATTGGAAAAAGTAAATAAATTGTCAAAGCCTCTTCCCATTTAATAGGTTTATATTTCGCCGACTGCAACATGAAAATTACAGACACTTATCTTAGTCCTTCACAGCTACCGGTATAAAAATCTCTGACCGCTCGCTTGTCACACTTTCTACTTTCAAGACTGACTTTTCTCAGCAGTAATGGCTCAGTCAGTCAATCACTGACAGCAGCAGTGGCCCACCTAAGTTAGTGACTGGCTGAGAGTCCTATTACACAGCCCCATCAATATTGTAAAAGAGCGTCTATCTGCTAGATTAGCCGCTCGTTTACTGGGCCTATTTCATGGCCTGATAATTATTTAGAGATGTCCGTAGAGTCCTTGCCCAAACTGTTAGTTAATAGTTTACTTGTCCACGCTTTCAGTCCTCTTCTGCGCTCTGTATGCTTCCCGGTCCCACGGTTGCATCTTAAGAGTAGCCAGTCTGAGCTAACAGGCCTCTCAGCCAATCATTCCCAGACAATGATTGGCTAGACGGCCTTTCAGCTCAGACAGGCCACTCTGAACCTGCAGCGCGCGGTGCCGGGACGCATACAGAGTGCAGCAGAACACCGGGAGCATAGACAGGTAAAGTTTTTACTGCTTTGGCAATTGTCAGCCATTTGGCGAACATTGCTATTATATGTAGTGATACACGGGCGACCCCTGTCAGCAATGCAGAGTGTTTCACTTTAAAGTTAACCTCTTCTCATATTGTTGCCATATACACTCACCGGCCACTTTATTAGGTACACCATGCTAGTAACGGGTTGGACCCCCTTTTGCCTTCAGAACTGCCTCAATTCTTGGTGGCATAGATACAACAAGGTGCTGGAAGCTTCCTCAGAGATTTTGGTCCATATTGACATGATGGCATCACACAGTTGCCGCAGATTTGTCGGCTGCACATCCATGATGCGAATCTCCCGTTCCACCACATGACAAAGATGATCTATTGGATTGAGATCTGGTGACTGTGGAGGCCATTGGAGTACAGTGAACTCATTGTCATGTTCAAGCAGAAATCGAGACTCATCAGACCAGGCAACGTTTTTCCAATCTTCTACTGTCCAATTTCGATGAGCTTGTGCAAATTGTAGCCTCAGTTTCCTGTTCTTAGCTGAAAGGAGTGGCACCCGGTGTGGTCTTCTGCTGCTGTAGCCCATCTGCCTCAAAGTTGGACGTACTGTGCGTTCAGAGATGCTCTTCTGCCTACCTTGGCTCTAACGGTTGGCTATTTAAGTCACTGTTGCCTTTCTATCAGCTCGAACCAGTCTGCCCATTCTCCTCTGATTTCTGGCATCAACAAGGCATTTCCGCCCACAGAACTGCCGCTCACTGGATGTTTTTTCTTTTTCGGACCATTCTCTGTAAACCCTAGAGATGGTTGTGTGTGAAAATCCCAGTAGAACAGCAGTTTCTGAAATACTCAGACCAGCCCTTCTGGCACCAACAACCATGCCACGTTCAAAGGCACTCAAATCACCTTTCTTCCCCATACTGATGCTCGGTTTGAACTGCAGGAGATTGTCTTGACCATGTCTACATGCCTAAATGCACTGAGTTGCCGCCATGTGATTGGCTGATTAGAAATTAAGTGGTAACGTGCAGTTGGACAGGTGTACCTAATAAAGTGGCCGGTGAGTGTATTTTAGATGTTGTACCGTCATGTACCTTTTTGTTCACGCCTTCACAAGTGCTTATTGTACTGTTTTTATAAAAAAAAAATTAGCAATTAGCAATTAGCCCCATTCCTCTGCTCACATTACCTGCAGTTCTCTTAAACTCTGTGGGTGTGTACAGGAAGTGATTTCATCTCAAAAATGATATCATATCTAAATCATGTCTGAGACTGGACAGGTTAGAGATACATCAAAGGAGAGAGCTTGGACTGCAGTTTAAGTAAAATGGAGACACCTAGTGGCCAAATGCTTAATTTTGAATAAATTTATTATGTGTGGACTACCCCTTTCTATACATATTGACCTCTGTGTGGCTAAAGAAAATCACAAATGTGTACACCGCCACCACTGTCAATATCTCAATAATTCATGTTCCATTAGATTAGGAGGTAACACACATGCGGTTTCAGATTTTGTTACATGTAGAAGCCAGTTTGTGGACTATTCTGCCCATGTGGAAAAGATTTTCTGAACATGTGGGATTAATACACTGACCTATCTAAACAGAGTTTTTATAGCTTTGTGCAAAAATTTGGAAGAACAGGTATTTTCCAATAGGTTTTCCGAGAGTTTACTCGTGTCTAATCCCACCCTCCCCCTTAAAAAAAAACAAAAACATATTGGTATTGGGTACCCAAGGTCCACAAGGATTTGGAGCAATTACCTAGATGTCCTTTTGTGGAAGGAAGAGCCAGGCAGTACCATCTACTTTTTTCTTTCATTTTGTGATATATTTGTGTCTTCACCTCTATGTTTGTTACTTGTAAGACTGGAAAACAGGAAGGTTTTGTCCCCCAAACAGCCCTGCAGTAGACAGTAAAGGCCCTATTACATGGAACGATTATCGTTTAAAAATTTGCTAAAACGATTGAAATGAACCATTATCTGTCCATGTAATAACACCCACTGATGAAACGACAAATGAAAATCGTTCATTTTGGTCTTTCAACATGTTAAAAAATTATCGTTAGTAGTTTGCCGATCGTTGGCATATTTGTTTGTGTAATAAGCCATTTGCCGATGAAACATGCTGTGTTGGTCATCCTGAGGAACGATTAGCAACCATATAAAGACGTAAAAGCGATTGTTCATAACAGTAATCAGTGAATGTAGTGATGAGCGAATAGTGAAATATTCGAATATTAAATATTCGTACGAATATCTCCTGAATATTCGAATATTCGATTGAATATTCAATCCCATTAAAGTCTATGGGAACAAGTATTCGATTATTGAAAAACATCTATTCGAAAACTTGGCGGTAAAAACCGGAAGCTGGGGGATTTGAACGCTTTTCAAATATTTTTTGAATATCCGGCGAACTTTTTGATAATATTCGATAGATCGAATACCTTACTATTCGATCGAATATCTATTCGATCGAGCAGTATTCACTCATCACTAGTAATAACAGCAGAATTGTTTGCTAAAAAATCGCGAACAAATATCGAACAATCGTTATAGCAAATCTTTGAAAGATAATCCCTACATGTAATACGGCCTTAAAATGGAAGGTGCTGTATTGATACCAGCAAGTGCGGGGAGGAGACTACAGCTTACATATTATGGACAAGTTTCCCACCATCATTGTAGTGATGCGGCTAAAACGCTGACAGATGCTAATATTTGGAGAAGTTACTACTGGTGAACTGTGACCATGACGAGTGAGCTGAAGTAGTGGGGTCAAAACTGCCATAAAGCCAACGCCAGGATAGGGACCTATGGAATTATGGTTTGTCAGCAGATTGCATCTTTTGTGCAGCCAATAAAATCATTGTTATCGGCCATATGACGCTATGTAAACGGGGCATGTACAATTAATAATGGTGAGGTTAATGGCAGCATGGATGCTTGAGTAATCAAGATGTGTAGACGATCTGCACTGCATCCCTTTGATCACTGCTCATCTTCTAGAACCAGTCAGCCCATGTAAAAGGACCAGATGACAGAGCAATAACCACAACCTGCCAACCTGTTTAAACTATTATGTAAACTAAGAATTATGATGTGACAGCCCCTCTTCCCTCTGAAGTAATCTTGATCTCCACCATGGTTTGGTTGGTCGTGTTACACATAAACATAGGAAACACAAACTAGTGCAATCACCCTTAGGTACCATACTGTAATTCACCTCCATTTCTTTGCTCTTAGTATTATTTTAGGTAAGGGATGGCCAAACTGCAGCGCCTAAGCTGTTGCAAAACTACAATTTCCATTATGCAAAGCTTTGGCTGATGGAAAGTAGTCTTTCAGCAGCTAGAGGACTAAAGTAACATGCAAAATTAAACTTGTGGACTTATTGATCAGTGCTGTCATCTTGCTTTTTGTGCCTACCCATACTGTACGTGTTATGGGTCTCTCCTGTGTATATTATGTCTAAACAGCAGTAACAGACAGAAATAAGGCTAATGTGAAGCAGTTACTGGGTGCATGATGAGTAGGACCCACTGCACTTGCATGGGCAGTGAGAATGTAAAAGCTGCATGGAGGTTGTGTTTGGCTCAGAATGGTTTCTGAGATTGTGAAGTGTTGGAGTAAATGAAGGTTAATGGTTGTGGGGAAGACTGGGCCATATAGACAGTTGGCCTTCTGATGTACAACAACATGAGTCCTACGGTATTGCTTCTTTCCTGGCAGGCAAGAGTTAGAAAAGCATTGTAGAAATCAGTCTGCCAGGTGATATTAACCTGTGATAAAGCTTTAGAGACTTAAAAACACAGCAAACACTTTGACTCACCTGCCAGCCTCAGGGTGTGCATGGATAGAGCGCTGGAAAATGCTCAACTTCAATCAAACAGGAGAATGACCAAGATGCCCAGTTCTTGACTCGTATAAAACAGAATCCTTTATTTTCTCTTTATAAAAGTGCACATAGAAGCAAACAGCATGGATGTGTTTAGGGTGGTTTACCACCGTTAAGTATCGTAATGACTGAGGGTGGAAAGCCACCTGAAACATGGCCGTGCTTTTTGCTTCTATGTTCACCATTATGAATTTTATAAAATACAATCACTGAATATCTTGATCATTCTCCCATTCTATTAAAGCTTTAGATTAGTGATGAGTGAGCATTAGAGATGAGCGAACTTCGAGCATGCTTGAGTCCATCCGAACTCGAACTTTCGGCATTTGATTAGCGGTGGCTGCTGAAGTTGGATAAAGCCCTAAGGCTATGTGGAAAACATGGATATAGTCATTGGCGTTAGAGCCGTTAGAGCTTTATCCAAGTTCAGCAGCCCCCGTTAATCAAATGCCGATCGTTCGGGTTCGGATGGACTCAAACCCGAACCCGGTTCGCTCATCTCTAGTGAGCATGCTTGTCCGAGCTTTGTACTCGTTCAAGCATTAGGGTACTCGATGGTACCCGGTACTCGGACGAGCATCTCGCAATACTCGAGAAAATCTCATCATCCGTTTCCTGTAAGTTTGGGCGCTATTTATTAGCCAATAAACATGCAGGAGACTCTTTGGTACATCCTGCGATCACGTGAGATCCATACATGTCGATAGCAGCGATTGGTTGGCCAGATCAGATGACCCTGCCATATAAAAATCGCGACCATGGAGGCTCGGCTCACTTGCATGCTGAAAGAGATTAAGGACAGAGCTGCTGCTGGTCAGGGAGAGCGTTAGGGAGGGAATTAGCGTTCCAGTAGGCAGGGAATACTAGCGAATCAACCAAATAGCCCTTGTAAGGGCTTTAAATTGTTTTTAAATAGTATTACTACAGACTGCTGGCTGGTACTTGCAGTGCAGCTACCACGATTTCAGCAGCACACTGTGGTGATCGGCTGCTGGCAGAAAGGGGACATTAGGTGTTGCATACAGACCCCTAAGAAGTGCTCAGTACTATTTTATTGGGACCACTAGTATATTTTCTGATTTCTGTATTTCTTACTCAAGCCATATCTAAGTTCACTACTGCTTGCACAGTGTATAGGGGGTGTCACAGAGTGTATAGGTGCAGCCACTAACAGATTGTATACCACAGCCTCCAAAAAGCTAGTGGGACCACCAGTATATTTTCTGATTTCTGTCTTTCTTACTCAAGGCATATCTAAGCTCCATATTGTGCAGTGTCCATAAAATGGTGAACCACAGGGGTAAGGGTCGAGGACAAGGGCGTGGGTGTGGGGTTCCAAGCGATGCAGTTGGCAGAGGCCGTGGTTCAGGGCAAGGTGACACAGCAGCACCCGTTGAGGAGGGAGCAGTGGCACACCGCAGACGTTATTACGAGGTTTCATGGTAGACCGATATTGAAACCTCAGCAGTGTAAACAGGTGATCACGTGGATAGCCGGTAATGTGTCCAGTAACTTATCCACCACCCAGTCTTCCACGCAGTCCACCCACACCACCCAAGGGAGTGTAACCCTTACTCCATCAGCTCAGCCTCTTTTCCCACAGCCTGGCCCCTCCAGGGAAACAAGGGATTCAGATCCACCACCACCACCATGCTCCCAGGAACTCTCTTCTGGACAGCACATAATTAGTAAGGCAGGACCTCAAGTGATGATCCCTTTGCATAAGACAATTGCCACATCCTCAAGGAATTAAAACCAGGATGCCTGAGCCACATCAGTTCTGCAGTTATGTTATTTTGAGTATTGTGCTGAGACAGCCATACCCCATGAACATTACATGATGCAGGGAATGTTACTCCAACTGCTACAGTCACAGTCAAATTCAAACACAAAACAGCGATGGGGGAGAGGTGGTGAGTCACATGATGCAGGGAGTGTTATCCCCAACTGCTACAATCAAATTTAAAGTCAAATTCAAACTAAAAACAGCGGTGGGGGAGAGGTGGTGAGTCACAGCAAGGAATGTTACCCCAACTGCTACATTAAAATTAAAAGTCAAATTCAAATTCAAAACAGCGGTGGGGGGAGAAGTGGTGAGTCACATGATGCAGGGAATGTTACCCCAACTGCTAAAAATTCAAACTCAAATTCAAACTCAAAACATCGGTGGGGGGAGAGGTGGTGAGTCACATGATGCAGGGAATGTTACCCCAAATGTTTCAGTCAAATTCAAAATAAAATTCAAACTCAAAACAGCGGTGGGGGGGAGAAGTGGTGAGTCACATGATGCACTACCATGCTGTGTCAGGCTAAATTTTGGGGTGGTTCATATGCTACCTCTGTTTTAATGCTTCACTGTGTGATCACTGCCATACTGTTGCCCATAATTTGGCGTAATAGTGCGATAAGGCAGCCTCAGAGGCACCCATGCATTCTGCCCCTGCTGTTTCCTGTCCATTTCCGTGGTGTTTCCATCATTTTCTGAGGTTGACTGGTTTTCACACGACCTTTCCTCTACCGAGCTTGGGTCCCCTGCAAAAATGCTTGAGTTTCCCATTGACTTCAATGGGGTTCGTTACTCGAAACGAGCACCCGAGTATCAGGAAATATTTGTCTCGAGTAACGAGCACCCGAGCATTTTAGTACTCACTCATAACTACTTTATATATTATTATACTAATTTCTATTGCTGCAGACCTTATCCGTTTATTACAAGGACTTTCAATTTGGTTCTGGAAGAATCTGCACCAGTTCTTATCACTCCCTGCTGCTTGTAACTGTGCACTAGGGACAGAGTGTCCTGGTCCATCTCCAAGGCACCCATATCCAGAACCATAGATATACATTACCCTGGGTCTCGCCCTGGAGATGGAGCAAGAGATTACATTGGCTAATGCAGAGTTTCAGACTGTGACTTCTGTGCGCAGTGCACAGGGTAAGAGGCAAGTCCAGTAAACAGGACATTCACTCAGGACTTCCTTTACAAGTACACTGAGCAGCCCTGTTCACCAGAGATCAGCCATTAAAAACAAAAAGTGGCCCTGTGTTTGTAGAAGTAATGCAGTGCTATCAACTACACGGTCCTCCTTGTTTTTTTCAGAAAGAGACACTTCTAGCCCAGGATGAATGCTGAAATAAAGTGTATCTCACAGAATTGGACTGCTCCTATGCTGTTATATTGCATTGTATGCCTACCCCTAAGTGCTTTGTGTCCCCCTTGTGTATTATTCTGTTAATATAATTAAAGGCAGAAAATAGCTTTTTTGAATCCATACATTTTGCCCCCTCCATCTTCCTTAATTGTACAGTAAGTGGCTGTTCTGCTAAAACCTTGTCTTACCCCTGCTTTCTTTATTAAAGACATACATATTCTGCCTTGCCTACACATATGATTGCAGTTCATTTCTTTTTTCGTTATTGAATAGTATAAGGCTCAGTTAGTCAATGCAATACTTTTCTGAACCTCCCAAAAGACACAATAGAAGGACCTAAACATTTTTCTTTCTTCTTCTTTTTCTTTTAAAGGCTAGATTTAAAGGGTAGATTTGTTAAACGTGTGTAAAGGAGAATAAGCTCAGTTGCCCCTAACAACCAATCAAATTCCACCTTTCTTTTTAAAAAGTCTGTGACAAAAAAAAAGGTGGAATCTGATTGGTTGCAAGAGGCAACTGAGCCAGTTCTATCATACACCAGTTTAATAAATCTCCCCCATATGTTCATACTTGGTTTAACCTCCTAACGACGCATGACGGGTATACCCGTCATGCGGCCGTTAAGAGTAGACAGAGAGGGCTCCCGGCGTGAGCCCTCTCTGCAGCGCACGGTCCCCGGTTGCTAAGTGCAGCCAGGGACCGCGTGTATTAGCCGGCGCGGCCGATCGCCGCGGTCGGCTAATTAACTATTCAAATGCCGCTGTCAAAGCTGACAGCTGCATTTGAATAGCAGCTGTGCCCCCTCTCCCTGGTGTCCAGTGGGGGATCTCCCCCCGCAATGCGATCGTGGAGGGGAGATCCGTTCTAATGAGCCGGCCGGGGCTCAGCGTCGGAATGACGCTGATCCCGGCTCGGCAATCTATTCAGATGGTCTGCAGCAGACCATTATAATAGAGCACCGATCTGATGGATCATTGCTCTATTATATACACAGGATTGATCTCAATGGGAGATCAGTTCTGTGTATATAGAAGTCCCCCAGGGGGCTTCATATTACTGTAAGTGAAAGTAAAAAAAAAGTGTTTATATTAATAAAAAAAATCCCCTCCCCTAATAAAAGTCTGAATCACCCCCCTTTTCCCATTTTACAAATAAAAATAAATAAATAAACATGTTTTTTATCACCGCGTGCGTAATTGCCCGAACTATTAATTAATCACATTCCTGATCTTGCACGGTAAACGGTGTAAGCGCAAAAAAAAACCAAAGTGCAAAATTGCGCATTTTTGCTTGCATCAAATCCAGAAAAAATGTAATATATAGCGATCAAAAAGTCGCATATGCGCAATCAAGGTACCGATAGAAAGAACACATCATGGCGCAAAAAATGACACCTGACACATCCCCATAGACCAAAGGATAAAAGCGCTATAAGCCTGGGAATAGAGCAATTTTAAGGAACGTATATTTGTTAACAATGGTTTTAATTTTTTACAGGCCATCAGATACAATAAAAGTTATACATGTTATATATCGTTTTAATCGTAATGACTTGATGAACATATATAACAACTAAGTTTTTCCATAGGACACACGGCGTGAAAAAATGAAGCCCTCCCAAAGGAAAATAATTGTGGGTTTTTTTCAATTTCACTGCGTATATAATTTTTTTCTGGTTTCGCAGCATATTTTATTGAAAAATTCAGCCTGTCATTGCAAAGTACAATTAGTGACGCAAAAAATAAGGGCTCATGTGGGTCTGTAGGTGTAAAATGCAAGTGCTATAGCCTTTTAAGCACATGGAGGAAAAAACGAAAACGCAAAAACGAAAGTTAGCACGGTCCTTAAAGGGTTAACAGTGTCCGTTGCATAGCAGCCGATATGTATGTATAGGCTGCAGAAACATCCATTTTTTTTTTTACAATTGACTTGCGGACACCGTCTTGTGTGCCCGCAAATCAATTAACCATTCACTTTAATGTAAAGTACGGCCGCTGGCAGACTTTACATTGTGTGAACAGCTATTATTTCTAGATGCTGTTTGGTGGACAGCATCCGGAAATAATGGACATGTACATTAGTTTAACGCCCGTTCTAGCGGAAGTCAATGCAATGCTACCCCTGCAATACCGCCCTTTTAGTGAAAAAGAACTTAGTGTAAAACCTAGCCAAACTGTATTTTTATTTTAACCCTTAGGGGACACAGCCAGTTTTCATTTTTGCGCTTTCGTTTCTTTCTCCTCGTGTATATAAGGCCATAGGGCCTGCATTTTTCCACCTAGAGACCCAAATGAGCCCTTATTTTTTGCGCAACTAATTGTACTTTGCTATGGCAGATGCAATTTTTGCCTAAAATGTGCCCGGAAACCAGAAAAAAATTATGTGTGGTGAAATTGAAAAAAAAATGATTTTATTTTTTTTTTTTTTGGGGGGGGGGGGGTTGTTTTTACTCCGTCTGCCCTAGGGTAAAACTGACTTGTTATATATGTTCCTTAAGTTGTTACAATTACAACGATATGTAGCATGTCTAACTTTTATTTGATTTGATGGCTTGTAAAAAATTAAAACCTTTTAAAGTAAATATATGTTCCTTAAAATCGCTCTATTCCCATGCTTAGAGCCCTTTTATCCTTTAGTCTATGAAGCTGTGTAAGGTGTCATTTTTTGCGCCATGATGTGTTCTTTCTATCGGTACCTTGATTGCGAATATAGGACTTTTTGATCGCTTTTTATTACAATTATTCTGGATTTGATGCGACCAAAAATGTGCAATTTTGCACTTTGGATTTTTTTTACGCTGACGCCGTTTACCATATGAGATCAGGAATGTTACAAATTAATAGTTCGGGCGATTACGCACGGGATGATAGATAACATGTTTGTTTATTTATTTATTTTTATTTATAAAATGGGGAAAGGGGGGTGATTCACACTTTTATTAGGGGAGGGGGCTTTGTGTTATTGAAAATACATTTTTCTTTTACTTTACACATATACTAGAAGCCCCCCTGGGGGACTTGTAGTATATGCACTCTGATCTCTCATAGAGATCCATGCAGTATAGTTATACTGCATGAATCCATGAGATCAGTGTTCTATTGCTTTCGGCTGCTGCAGCCGAAAGCAATAGAATGCTGAGCCGGGATCAGCGCCATTACGGCGCAGACCCCGGCCCGGGATGGATGCGGGGATCGCCCCCCCCCCCCCACACTAGACCACCAGGTATGGAGATGAGCAAGTATATAGAAGCAGCTGTCAACTTTGACAGCTGCTTCTAAGTACTTAATAGCCACGATCCCGGGCTACGTGCGGCACCCGGGATTGCGGCAGTTCAGAGGGGGGTCGCCGACCCCTCTCCAAACTCCCATAGCGGCACCAGGACGTTCAGTAACGTCCTGGTGCAGCTATCGGTTAATCCTTTGACTACCATTCCAATTAGGAATGTACAACAAAAAGTAAATACTAAAGTAATATATGCCTTAGCTCAGACACACATTAGCTGCATTCCCGCTGATTAGCGAATTCCAGCCGATTCATTAAGGAAATCTACAAAAAAATCCCCGAAATGGTGGCCGCACATGATTTCTGGAATGTCACTGGGCAGGAGAAAGGGATTAACCATAATCCCTAGTTCCCATCCAATTAGCTGCAGCCCCTCTGTGATGTCAGCACCGCACCCTCTATAAAGGGGGTTTGTTAAAGGAGGTGGCCAGTCAGCTGTGTGGGGAGGAGGGAGGAGGATGGCAACAGGCAGTAAGAGCAAAGCAGGGAGAGACTAACAGACTGATATAGGGAAAGAGAGGAGAGAAATGGTGGAAATTAAATGATTGGCTGGCTGACATTTTTTTAAATTGCAATTTTCCAATTATTGGACACCTCTACAACAACATGCTTTAACAAATTCACCCTTCTTTAATAGTCCAAGTACTGTAGCTACAGAGTTTTGGCTGTTTTTTATGAAATTCGTTAAGATTTGATTTGTGAATCTAGCGAGTTTGACCGAAAATTCAAGAAGCTCGCAAAATGAATTTCCGGCTGCTTTGCCCATCTTTAATCTTAAAGTTAGCTTATAAAAAATCTGAAAAAGTATTTAGTACCTACCAAAAGTGCCCCAGGAAAGGACGACCGGTGAACCTGTAGTACATGAAAAGTATTGACTTTCCTGTCTGGTCCAATCCCACAGATAAGCTACTGAAGCACAATTTGCTGGAAAAGTAAAAAACTTTGGAAATGGTTGTGTGACACATATTGACAAGTCATATCCAGTCATATCCTATGTTCACATGCTGTATAATAATGGCCGCCATTTGAATTAAAAATAACTGCTGTTGTTTTAATTGTTCAATGAATAATAGAAGATGAATTGAAGTCTATGGTCATTGGTTCACATAATGTACACAGCGGCTGTCAAATTAATGTTTGTGTTATTATTTTGCGGCTATTATTGCAATTTCAGCAGTCATTATTTTAAGTAGTTCATACACAATACATTGAATTCCCTGTTCTTTTTACCGTCTTTTGTATTAAAGACGGCCATCTTTTTAATTCAAGATAACCGTAAAGGGCCATCAGTCCGTTTGAACGAGAATAATGTTTCAGTGGCCATCATTGCAATGATATACGCTAAAACATGCTAAACCATGGCCGTTTTTTGATACTCAAAACAACAGTATTGTTTTAAGTATCAGATGAGGGCCAGAAAAAAAAATGTGTGAGCATAGCCATAATAAATGGTACTCCCTATGCCGCAAGAAATGCAGCTGTAGCTGTAGTGTCTCTTTTACTAGAGACAGATTGAGCCTAACAACAGGCAAATTCAGTGGCAGTGAGAACCCCCAGTGGCTGGAATATTGCACACACATCACATTAGGGCTAAGATTTCATTTGAGTCTGTGGGGTTTCCATCTGCTACCTGTCTATTCTGCAGGATTTTATGGGCAAAAAAATCACTGCATGCAGGATTTTATTGTCTGATCAGATCCTGCAAAATAAACTGAACTTCCTGCACATGTGTCTAATTCTTTCCAGTAGCCAGTTTGTCCTTTCTAACTTTTCTAACTTCTTACCCTTAGTATAATTTCTGCTCCACACTTATCACATCTATTTCTATAGGTTTAAAAATCTATTCAGTGCAAGTGATCACAGTGGTATTTTTTTGTAATCAACGCAATTATTGGATAATTTGTTTTACTAAAACTCTTAGAGGCTTCAGTCGTGGTGAAAAGTCACACATTTTAGCACAAAGCCCCGGCTTGTTCAAAAATGGTGACTTTTCACTGTTTTTCACCCTGCTTGCCAAGTGGGTAAGAAGTGGGCATGGCAATGAGTATGGGGAGGCGTGTCCTATCTGTGTGCACATAATAATAATAATATTATTAATTATTATTATTATTATTATTATTATTATTTATGCCTGCACCCAGGCTTATTTAATTGTAAAGATCTACTCCAGCTCGAAGCTAGCGGACATTCCTGAGGCTTCGCCTCTTGATAAAGACATCTGAGTGGGGATGGGGGAGGGAGAGGGGTAAGATTAGAGTGGCATATGAAAAGCCACTCTTGATAAAATTCCACTTTAATAATTGCTATAGGAGTAAAAGAAATAATAGTAGCAGGAGTGGCAGTAGTAGTGGCGGTAGCAATGAAGTAGTAGAAGTATCATTATTAGGACACCAAAGCATGAATGAGGCTTGTACAAAACAATGGCAATTCCCAGAAGATACCATGAGTATGAAATCTTCAGCTGAAGGAATGCTGTGATGTATGCATTGCTACTGTCTAGTAATATGTGCTAATCTATTCTAAGAAAAGAGAAAGCTTCTCATGGGAACATTTGTATAGGTTTAGTTTAGATCAGAGTGCAGGTGGCTGTACAAAGCAGTTGCTAAAGGGCTATGTGTTTATACAGTTGCTGTTGGGGAATGGAATTGATTGGTTATATAACTATTAAAATAAACAACTATGCTTTTATCTTTTGTGACTATTGTGTTTTAAGAGATTTAAAAATGGTTTTAATTAGACTTGATTTATTCATTGTTTTATTCCGTTCTCACCCACAAAAAAACATTCCCTTCTGTTTATACAGAGATACTTGAAGAGACTTCAGGCAGCTAAAATAAGATTTGGGAGGAAGTTGATGTAGTCTAAATAAATCCACTCTTTGATGTGGTCAGGTAGATATACAGATCAATGAGTGGTTATGATTTAATGCAATAACGAAATTATTCTCTGTTACTATATAGGAATGCATTAGCCTATACCATACTGTAAAACAATATAAAGAGTGAAAATTCTATATAATAGCCATTGCTAAGTAAAAATAATATTATGTTGTCTCTGCCCCTTCTGGAGCTTATTTTAGGGAAACCTGACAATAACTGATAGATCCTAGAGGGGATGCCAGATCAAAGAGGAGATAATCAAAAACTTTTTTTATTTTTGAACAGTGTAAACTTAGACAAGACACTCTAAGAATGCTCCAGAATTTTAACAGTGATTCCTGACGGTACATCTTTAGACAATTTAATCTAAGTTGAAACCTTCTATTAGTTGGCTTACTTTTGCCCCATAAATGCCATAGTCTGGAGCTGGCATAGTCCACTACCTAAATGAATTTTTATTTATTGATTTGGATATTTGTATGATGATGTTAAAATGAGTCACGCAAATATTTTGGACTACCTTTAGCGGGAGATAAAACTTTGTGGCCTCGCTGTTCATTAAAGTTTCTGGGTATCACAATTGACACTGCTAGGAGAGAACTTTGCCAGAGGAAAAGATTGATAAAATTGAATCTCATAATAAATTTCTTATTAAGAGTTATAGTGACTTTAAGGGAGTTACAATCTTTGGGTTACTTAGAAACGTTTGTAAAACTTTTAGGCGCATTGATTTAGAGGGATTCATTTCGGGTTTGTACCACTCAGATTTTGTGCACTTAGGTGGGGTCCACACTGTGTTTTTGCTGTTCGTTTTTAGATGTTTACGTAACCGTGGTCAACCATGTTTTTGTGTACGCTAGAAAAAATGGATTTATCCTTTTTTTAGTTTTTTTTTTTTTTTTACATAAAATACATTAAATGGACTGCAAAAATGCAGTGTGAACCAAGCCTTATCCAGCATAGGCTTCATATATTCACACATAGTATTTTGGTCAGTATTTGTAGCCAAAATCAGGAGTGGAGCAGAAAAGGCTAAAATGGATAGGCATAATGGAAAAAGTTGCACAGTTTTTTATGTATTCAACCCACTCCTGGTTCTGGTTGTAAACATACTGACCAAAAGACTGATGGCAATACTATGTATGAACATATCCCAATTATGTGTTTGTCATTTATTTGCTTTATAAGTTAAGGTTTGGTGTAATTGTGCCTCTGGTACCGTGTGGTTCCACAGGACCAAAGATAGATCGTCAAATTATCAGTCAGGTATAGTAGAACCATAGGGGTCCGTTACTGTGGCCACAGTATGGAAATTAATATATGTTGCAGGAAAGCAGTCAGTGTTAGGCCAGGTTTAAAAATCATCTGGCAATCTGGCGGTGTTTTCCCCTGACCCAGTGGAAAATTGCATTTAGGATGTTCCTGCAGCTGATACCTGTGTATCAGTTGCAGAAACTTTTTTTTTCCCAATATTGACTTGCTGGCACGGTTGAGTGTGCCAGTAAATCAATGAACCATTCACTTCAAAGCAATGTGCGGCTGCCAGAGGACTTTACATTGTGTGAATGGCCATTATTTCCGGACGCTGTTCGGTGGATAACGCCTGGAAATAATAGGCATGGGTTATGTTCACACAGCGCTTTTTTTATGTAAAGAATGGACGATGATTGCAATGGAATTAGCGTCCGTTCTTTACTGCATGGGCTGTGTTTACTCATCGTACCTGCCTATTATAATATTTATAGTTTGAAACTCTGCAGAAGTTTATTGTTTTACTTTTACCTTTCTGAATAACAATTCACTATTCACTTCTGTATAGTCTCATCTTTCAGGAACATACCGTTTCTATTTCTCTTGAAATGGTTAACACTATAGAAGAAAAAAAAAGATGGCAAGCACTTTAATTTCTGCAATGTACTGGGGCTATCTGTCTTTGGAGTGGTGTAATTAGAGCCAATTATATCATATTACTACTTCAGTCTGAACGTCTATGTGTTACATGGTATGTCAAGTAACTTGGCTCAAGGGTTAGACAGTACTTAACCAACTTTAAATGTCAATGCTCATTCTTATGAATGATTTGGAGTTCTGTACTTTAGATAAATAGTATCAGAGAAATGAGAATATTTATGCTGACTTTCCCTCTAAATGCTAGATTATTTGTTCACTCAGATTACAAACAATAAGCAGTCACAATGGGATTTTGCTAGAGCAGTAATTGTGCGCTTCCGTTTAGCGTGGGTATGTGTAATTTTATATTTGCTGCCTACACTTCTAGATATATAACAAAATGCCGGCGATGAATCAAAGCAAAATAACAGAGGCTGGGAATAGACAGAATCACATATTATGAATGTAGCTTTTAGCCAAGACATTTTTGAAAAGGTTATTTTCCTGGCACAGCTTGGAGACAATAGAATGCTTTAAATAGGCAGGTTCTATAATGTACTATAATAGCTATTTAACAATGATAACTTGTGCCAGTGGCTTTTAGCTTCACTCTGTACATTTCTCCTTCCAAAGCATTTAGACTGTCGCTATAGAATCCTTACTACACATACATACACTCAACCTTTAGGACTTATATTTAAAGGAAATTAAAGGGTCAGTCAGTACAGCTTGTTCCTGCAGAAAGGTCTGCACTGAATCATATAACAGAGTTCCGACTGGGTTGACCCTCTCTACTTCCTCTTTATTCCTTACCAAGGGTCTTTGTGTGACAACTCTATTAAATGGGTTGTTCTAGAATCCCAACTTACCACCTATTAATATGATTGTCGGTATGTCCCACCCACAGTACAGCTCTCCGCTATCTCCATCAGTCCAGTATAGTCTAATGATGATTGACCGCCACTATGTTTCCATGGATTGTGGTGGCCTCAGATGTGGGACTCTCAGGCAATTAGAAATATATCACCTATACTGTGCATAAATGATAAACAGGGATTCTGGAAACCCCCTTTACCAATCTAAGGACCAACGATTGTCTATAAAAGTCCATCTGGTCTGCAGGGGTTTTTCTGAACAAAAATTGCTCACCTGAAGGCGGGAGGAAAGCTAGCTGTCACAGATAGCTGAACTCTGCATAGCCAGACATGGTTTATTACCCGCCCTGCCTTACTTACTATATACCTAACCAGCACTGTGTACACAGTTTAGCAAGTAGCCATTTACACATTCTGCTTCGATACTGGTGAATGCCAGGTAGCTGCAGAAGCTGCTGCTTGCTGGAAACACCAGATCAGCCCTGCTGCGTTTCTTGGAGGCTGTATTTACTCTGTATCTGGGGCTCACATATAAACTATAGGCACAGGAAAGATCTTTCTTGAACATATCCTAGGGCACAAATTACAACGTAAATTTAAAAAAAAATAAGACAAAATAAAATCAATTTAAAAAATACCACTGTTAGCCCAAACCACATTTTTTTTCTCTTTATATTGTATGAAAACAATTGTACTAGAAAAGGAGACAATTTCAGAACCTATTTTGATGGCACATTACAGGTGCGTTCACACGTACAGGATCTGCAGCAGATTTGATGACCCAGAGTTGCTTTGCATTAAATCTGCAACTTCAGATCTGCACCATCAAATCTGCTGCAGATCCTGTACGTGTGAACGCACCCTAAGGCTGGGTTCACACTACGTAAGTTTCCGGCCGTAGCGCGTTCCGTGAATAAGCGGCCGGAAACTTACGTAGTTTGCGTACAATGTAAAGTATACGATCTACGGCCGCACAGTTCACACTACGTACGAACTTACGCCCGGATCGTATGCGGCGCCGTAAAAAATGAACCAGACCATTATTTCGGGACGGAAATGCCGTAACTTACGCCCGTAGCGTTACATGCGGTCCCGTACGTAGTGGTGATTTCTTCATTTTCAAGCTTTTTGTGCCAATCCAAAAGGTTCTGTGGGGTGTCCGGGGCTAGGCGAAGATTTCCAAGTAAAAGACCGCTGTCAGATCGCTACGAAGAGCACTCAGGAAGCGTAAGTACACTACGGGCGTAAGTTTGCGTTCCGTACGTATCCGGCCGCAACTTGCGTAAAGTCCCGTCCGGAGTTTCATACGTATATGTCCGGCCGCGGAAAATATGCGGCCGGACATGTACGTAGTGTGAACATAGCCTAAAGAAATATTCAGAAAATCCGCTGCGATACAGTGTGTGTGACGCTACCCCAAAGGAATAAATGGTTGTATCCCTGGTCTCTGGAAATGGTAGATTTCCAGATGATATTCCAGTGCTGGACCATCAGTACCATCATGATCTTCAACAGTGCTTCTATCCTGTGTAGATTTATAGAACACAAACTGTCTACAGGTTAAGCATAGAAGAATCATATCAAGATTGTGAAACTATAAAAGAAAGCAGCAGTTGCAGAGACATTTCCTTGATCCAAACTAGCTATAAATGAAATATTCTTCAATACCTTTTTTCACTGGATAAGAATGGAATTTGTGTACATCAATCTACATGTGCTTTTTGCTGCATGTTTCTCTATGTATTTACTATGTGATAAATCCAAATTAATTTTAGGAATTGTGCATATAATCATAAATCTATTTGCAGCACTAAATTTTCTGGATTCTATACTCAGATCTCTGTCTCTGTCTGCTGATGTTTTGCTGGGAGATTTATCAAAGCTGGTACAAATTTATCAAAATGCAAGTGCCTATAGCAAACCATCATTTCTGCTTTTCCACAGGGCCTCTAAAAAATTTAAGGTGAGATCTGATTGGTTCCTAACTATCAGTTTTGAAAAATAAGAGATTTGTTCCCAAATCTACAAGTGACTATGTTTGCTTAACAACTGATCTGCCTACAGTATGTATGTCGGGTTTGGGTTCAAACCCAGGTACTACTTCTAAATGTCAGCATATGGAACACCACCACTTCATTGCCTAGAACTGGGAACCCCACGCCACGTCCACATTTCTGCAGGTCAGCATTATACAGCCTCGATTGGAAGCAGTAGGTCCCTCATATCTACCTTTACCTTCTCCGTCTGGAGGATGGAGGGAGGACCAGTGGGAAAACACTGTCATTGCGGGGACAACAATAAGACAGTAATACTCCAACACCCGCCCTATGGCAAAGATGCCAAATGGACAATCAGCTAAATTGATTGCCATTTCTATTTTTAAAATTTTAAATATAACAAGAAATAAATACTAAAGTATACATAACATTTCTTAATAGTAAAAAAAAATGAAATAAAAGTTAACAAAACATCATGAGCCACACCATAAGAAAAAAATCCACATTTCCACACTCATGCCTCCCCACTAACAACCTATAAAAGCTATATCTACAATATATATGCTAAATTTATTTTTACTAATACTAACCCTAACACTTAAATGAACTTCATACACTACTTTGTACAATACAAAACTAAAATACCTACAATAGGACCTTTATACCAATATTGTGTCCATAACCACAAACTACTACATACAAAAAAATCCTACAAAAAAAACAGCAATGCTGGGCAAAATGATCCTGTATTCCTTACATAAGAAATTAAAAGAATTTTAAAAAGATACAGGAAGCAAGTACATACATTGGAAGGATTGTGAGGCAGGTCAGTAATATATATATATATATATATATATATATATATATATATATATAGGCATCAACTAGACTGGGAGAAATAAAAGGTGTTGTGCCAAGGTCATTAAGTACATAAATCAATACAGAGCAAACGCAGAAAAATAACTTGTTAGGCTATGTTCTCACAGTATTTTTTGACCTTCGTTTAAATTGATGTCCGTCATTTTGAGTCTAAAATAATGGCCGTCATTTAGCAGCCTGGCCTCCCCTTAGAGCAATAATGGCTGTTGGTACATTATTCTAGTTTGGGGTTTTCTAATTGCCCTTTGAAAGCGGCTTAATTGAAAAGCCCATTGAATTTAATAGTAAAAACAGAGAAAGAACGGTGACAAAAGTAAAACTGTGTGTAAACAACTAATTAATAATGTCCGCTGTTTGCAAATAATGATCATGTTCATTATTTTGACTTCCGAGGTCAAAATGTCTGTTATTCAATACATTGTGTGTGTTGGACGTCCGTCTTTCCATTGACTTCAATGCATTGCCAAATTGTCCGCCTTATCTCTATTTTCGATGTTATATGAACATAGCCTTACAAAGTAAACAATCACAATGATAAAGTCACCTCACCGCTCTAGGCCCAATGTAACCTTACCTGCCTCCAATGTACAGAATGTTATTGTTTCTTGTATCTTTTAAAATTATTTTAAGTGCTTACATAAAGAATAAAGTATCATTTTGTTAAAACAATACAAAACTCCTACGGCGTATGGGCCAGGTTTTCTGAATTTAAATGACCAGTGCGCCCTTAAATGACTGCTTGCTGCAACCAACCCCTATAAGTACCTAGCATACACCAGGATTTCTTGTTGGAGACTCTGTATGCTTTCCTTGCTTGTGGTCCCAGCCTGCCCATGATTCCTTGGTTCCGACATTGTGTCAGCTGCTCATGGTTCCAGCCCTGCTACCAGCTGTGAGTCCTGCTCTGGCCCTTTCTGCCACCTACATTTCACCAGCTGCTCCTCACATTACTGTGCTAGCAAGCCAAGCCAGAGGTAGTGACCTGGGGGTCGCCCTTTTGGAGGGCTCTGGTGAAAACCAGAGGTTCCTTAGACTCCTCTCTCTTTTGCCGCTTATGCTATCGCTAGCAGTGGGTAAGTTAATTCACTACTTCTGCTGTTTCCGTTGACTCTATACAATAGAAGAAACAAGCTTTGTGTCATAGGAAGTTGCACACTCAATAACCTGCAGCAGCAGTAGCACATGGTAATCCCTTATTTGTTAGGAGTCATCAAAAAGGCTAAAATATAGCCATAGTGCCCATAAACATGCATAACTGGCAAAAAAACCTGTCAGAGGAAGTGTGAATAGTGACCCCAGTGTGGCTGGTAATAGGCCATGCGTATTGCTTGCTCTTGGAGCTTCCTCAGGAGTCCTGAGTTATTGAACCGTCTTCGCAGAGCCCGGAAATTAGACCTCAGGGGTGCATACAATCTCATCTAAATTCCATGAAGTTGGCAAATAAAAGACAGTCTTCACCACTAGGGATGCGTACTTCAAATACCTGGACATACTCTTTGGCTTGTGTCACGCCCCAGCGGTCTTTCAGGAGTTTGTCTGACATCTTCCAGGATCTTCTCTACACCTGTGTCATGTAAGTCAGTCGATCATTAAGAGCCAATCACCTCTAAGCCAAGTTGGAGAAGTGTGTGTTCTATCAGTTCAGCCTTCCTCTTCTTGTCTCTAATCGTGGTCTGCAAATGGATCCAGGGAAGCTGTCAGAGGTTCTTCAGTGGACACACCCCACTGGACTTCGAGGGATACAATAGTTCCTGGGGTTTGTCAACTACTATCCTCAGTTTAGTCCACACTTTCCCACCCCAGTTGCGCCAATTGTGTCCCTTTCAAAAAAGAATGCTAACCCCAAGCAGTGGCTGCCCAAAGCTGAACAAACTTTTGTTAGACTGAAGTTTGCCTTTGCTTTTGCTCCAGACCAAAACATGTGGCTTTTTCTCAAAGACCTTTTTTCCGGCCGAAAGGAATTGCACTATAGGGGATTAAGTTGGCTCTGAACGAGTGGCATCGTTTTGTGAAGGGGTGAAGCATCCAATGAACCTTCTCTATCTTCAGTTGGCTCAGCGACTTAATGCCAGGCAGGACAGGTTGTCCTGTCTCTTCTCCCAGGCGAGAATTATTTAAAGGCCGACAGTCAATTGGACCATTTTTGGTCGATTGGAGAGGTCTTGGTCCTGAAGAAAGGTCCTGGAGACTGAATCCAACATTTTACACTGGGACCTCCTAAAGAAGGAGGAGGAGTAATGGCTGCGGTGGTGTCCTATGCTCTGGGCTGCCACTGGATCCATCTGCAGACCACGATTAAAGACAAGAAGAGGAAGGCTGGACTGATGGAACACACACTTCTCCAACTTTGCTTAGAGGCGATTGGCTTTTGCACTTTTCAGCTTGTGCCACACACCGAAGCCCACGTGCAGGGGCCCGGTGCCGTCATCTCTTTGCCCCCCCCCTCTGTCCCTCTCTGGTCTCCTGCTTCCTCCTAGGACTACAACTGTTTTCATCCATTTGCAGAATGCATCCATAAGTTCAACACAAATTTTTGGCTTTCTATATTCCTCTTTGCTACTTCTCTTTTTTTCTCAATCCACGTAGGTAAAGAAAGTGACATGGATAATAGTTGTAGATCAATCTTGTTATATTTTAAATGAATGTAGCTCCTGTAGGTAATTCAAGTGACATGGATAATATTTGTTTAAAAGGGAATTTTCACAGCACAGTATATTAATATAAATTAGCTCAGCTATTTGTGTAGGACAGGAAGTCTAAACTAAGAGTATTAATTACATTTTCTAGTCCTTGGTTTACAATAGAAGTACATGCCAATATAGCTGTAGAAAAGGAAAGGCAACCATAGCTTTTAACAAACAAATGTAACATTTTCACAGCAAACTCTGAGAAATGATTTGTTCAGATCTCTGTAAATGCGTCATAAAAGGTATGTTCACCATTAAATAATATTTCAGCTACAGTAGTCGATTTTTTTCAAAATGCATCTGATATTTTAAGCTCTTGACTATATTATAGGCTGTACGTGCTAAGTAATGCAGTACATTTATAAAGTAACCCTGATTTATTTAAATTACATTTATGTGAACAGAAAATGGTGTTCAGACACATGAAAACGGACACATGTTAACTTATGAAATGTCAGAGCAATAGCCAATGCTTTGAATTGGCTTCTTAAAAGCAAATACCTAACTGTATTTCTGCAACTGCAAGGCAACTATAGAAGATAAGTTTGCAGTCGTACCTGGGCCCCAGGGCCTGAGCAGAGCCGAAAGTCCCCCTTGCTTAACATGCAGGAGAAATACTATAAATAAGTATAAATGTTTAGGTATAGAATTGGGACCCAGGGGCTGATACCGGCAACACAAATTTGGAGTAGGGACATGTCCCATTGACACATTTCTAACAGGAATAGCAAAGTGACGACACAAGACACTCCATGAATTTTATCACATGGTTAATACATGTATTTACCAAAACTGACATGTTAAAAGAAATGACATGTCTCATTGGCTAATCCTGATACCTGTTTTATGACTTCAGAAAAATCTTGCCGTTCTATACGCTGTTGAGTCCTAATGCCCTGTGTCCAGTCATGTGATCATGTCCATAATCCCTTAGATACTGAGGTTAAAGTCTTAAAAATATATTGTCATACCCTTTCATGTTTGAGTTCTCAGCACCATTTTAAAGCTTATATTGTGGACATTTGATTTCATTTCTTACCCTATAAAGGATTTTTTTGTGGTCTCTCCCCTCAGAAGTGCATTTTATTATTAGTGAAAAGTGCCATAGAGGCAGTACTTAACAGCTGTGGAACCCCATATCTCATCCCACATCAGCACCATAGGCTGCACCCCCTCTGTAACACAATCTTCATCTAGGCCCTGCCCCCTCTGCAGCCATTGGAATGGGCCGACCCAGAGGCCTAGGCCCTGCCGCCTATAGGTTGGCCCATTCCAATGGCTACGGAAGGGCGTGACCTATATGTTGATGGTGTCACTGATGGGTGGGGCCAATGGCACCGAAACAGACAGAAAAAAACACACAATACACAGAAAGTTGTCAGCCAAAATGAACAATATAAACCACATGTTTATTAACCTGACCTTTTTTTTTTATCTTTTACAATATGGATGACAATACAAACCTCTTGCAGCCATTAGTATAATGAATATAAGCATTTCGAATATGCAGACTGTGAATGGAAACACCTTTTTTAGGCAGCCTTTTACATGTTGGAACATAAAGAATGTTACATTTGTATGCAATTACATTTGCACCCCTTTAACGTTTAAGTAAGGGGGGAAAAAAAACTAAAAAAACGTGTGTTAGTGGTTTTAAAGCTGGACAAAATGGAAAGACCAGTAAATATTTTTTGTTAATTGAATGTCATAGCCAGCAGTAGTGGCTTAGCGTTTATGTGTCAAATTAACATCAGAAACTCCAAAGAGTCTTAAACTTGACAGATGTATGTTCCACTTTACTTTTAACTAAGGAATAGTGAAGAAAAACTCAGAGAAATATATTTCCATTTCACTGTCTAAAAGCTAAATGGACACTTTTTTCACATTTACAATTTCTTTCTCAGTTTGTTCCCTCTCTATCTCTACTTTCCCCATTGCTAAGGGAGAATAATTATGGGCTGTCATTTTGTATGCACTGATATCAAAATGTTCAGCTACTTCCCTCACACGTACATGTTCATTGTAATTATACAGAAGCTTTGCTTTGTGTCTGCTCTGTAATCAGAAGAAATAATGTTCTTTGGGTTATATAACCTAAACTGAATTCTACCAGCCTGACCTACAGTATGAACTCCAACAATAATCTAAGGCAGACAAAAGATGAAACAATGTGACATCAGTAACATACAAAAGCATAAACAGCCTATATACAGTATTATCAGTACTAGTGGTGTAGTTATTATAGTTATGGCACATGCCTGTGATTAAAGAAGGAGGAAGTGCAGATTTTTCTTGGTTAGCCCCTTTCTTTTGTCCTCTTTTTAGCCTTCAATTTCCTGTTTGTTACAATCACATTCCAATCCATCTGCAATTAGAATTGTATAAATCCCCCCCCCCCCCATCATTTTAGGGGGTTAATATGTATAATATACAAGTGACATATATTTTTTTTTTGTTGTTGTTGTTGTGTGTGTGGGGGGGGGGGCGGAAATTGGATCCATGGTGTTACTGTCTGCAAACACAAAGGCCTTACTTACCCATGTCCCCTGCAGCTCCAAATGCAACTACTCCCTTTTCCCCATGGCTCCTCTTTTTCTCTACTTGAAGAAGATCAGGATCAGGCAGAGCAGGATCCTGATCTGAGAGGGGACAATGGAATATCCCTTTAATGTTGTTACTTGATTAAGCATCCACAAACGGGGGTAAAGTTTTCAACGGCATTGTACAAAATGCCTCCATTGATTGACTGATTGATGGTTATAGGGAAACCATGAGAAGGTTAGACGCATGCTATGGCTGCATCCATGTCATACAGGCAGTCCGCAGGCTGCGTCCACCCTCTCTACACAGCAGGTTTCAAATGCGGATCATTCGGGTTAGTGTAAACCCGAACTTTCTTCATGTTCACTTATCTCTACTGCTGATACGTCCCTATTGCAAAGGGGTTTTGAGGAGGAATACTACCACTCCCAGTGAACTGATCTGATCCCAGCCATCCTGCCTCCCAAAGAGTACAAGTTGAGCGAGCTGGCCAGGGCTGGATAATGCACTGGGGCAGTTTGTAGTCAACAAAATGCCTAATTAGCATAGGAGAAGTACTGATAATCTCAAAATGCCGAGCTCCTCTCAGGCAGAAACTTACCTTCATCCTTAGTGCCGCATGCACAATAGGGATATACTGTATAAGCAGGTTAGATTTTTCTAACCTGCTAATATTTTCCTTTTAACAGAATCACATAGTTACAGCAATGTAGAAACTTCTGTATGGTAGAGAAGTGCACATTTGTTTTTCCTTTAATAGAATACAACTCTCACCAGACATACAAACTCCACAACTGCTAGAGATGATTCGGCTCAGATTTTTCCTAAAGTCCAAGTCCGGTCGGATTCGGATTTTTGGAAGTCAGCTCCGAATTCTTTTTTTTTTTACTTGCTTTCTAAAATGGCAGCCACCATTTTAGAAAGCAGGAAGTGTTCTAGGCGGGAAAAGCGCTTTCCCATGATGCCCGGAACACATCCAATCCGCAGGGATGTTACACTGGCCCACCCCCTGTGTAATGTCGGTATTGCTTAAAGAGGAGCAGTCACATGACCGCATGAGGCAGTCTGCACAGAGAGAGGAAGGAGACTGTTAGCAGTGCACAGAGCTCATCAGTGACAAAACGCTGCTGCTGCACGCTGCTGTACTGAGAACATTGTAACATAGTAACATAGTAAATCCATCAGTTTCAACCTAGGGAAATCCTACTGTGTTGATCCAGGGAAGGCAAAAACCCCTATGAGGCAGACGACAATTGCCCCATCACAGGGAGAAAACTCCCTCCCGACTCCAATGGCAACCAGAACAATCCCTGGATCAACGTATCACCGGAAATCTAATGTCCATAACTTGTAATATTATATTGTTCAAGAAAAGCATCCAGGCCTCCCTTAAACTTATTTAATGAATCGGCCATGACAACATCATGTGGCAGAGAGTTCCACAGTCTTACCACTCGTACAGTAAAGAACCCGCGTCGATGCTGATGATGGAATCTTCTTTCCTCTAGACGTAGAGGATGCCCCCTTGTCATGGTTACAGACCAAGGAGTAAAAAGACGACTACAAAGATCTCTTTACTGTCCATTCATATATTTGTACATTGTGATCACATCGCCCTTAAGACGTCTTTTTTCTAGCGTAAATAACCCCAAGCTTGATAACCTGTCTTGGTACTGTAACCCACCCATTCCCTTAATGACCTTTGTGGCCCTCCTCTGCACCCGCTCCAGTTCAGCTGTGTCCTTCTTATATACCGGTGCCCAAAACTGTACACAGTATTCCATGTGTGGTCTGACCAGTGATTTAAGAGGCAAAACAATGTTCTCATCTTTAGTATCTATACCTCTTTTGATGCATCCCATTATTTTATTAGCCTTGGCAGCTGCTGCCTGGCACTGATCCCTAAAGTTGAGTTTACTGTCCACCAATACCCCCAGGTCCTTTTCGGAAGTAGTTTTACCCAGTGTTTTATTAATTAGCACATAACTGTACTTATTATTTCTATGGCCCAAGTGCATAACCTTACATTTATCCACATTAAACTTCATTTGCCATTTCACTGCCCAAGCCTCTAGCTTCTCCAAATCCCTCTGTAATATGATATTATCCTCCTCTGTGCTGATTACTCTACCCAGTTTAGTATCATCTGCAAAAATGGAGACCCAACACTGACCCCTGTGATACCCCACTAGTAACTAAAACCCAATCTAAATATGTTCCATCAATGACCACCCTCTGTTTTCTATCACACAACCAGTTTCTTAACCATTTTCATGTTTTCCCCAAGTCCCAGCTTTCTCACTTTGTAGACCAACCTTTCATGCGGCACAGTATCAAATGCCTTTGAAAAGTCCAGGTACACAACATCCACAGCCTCCCTCCGGTCCAGTCTATAACTTACCTCTTCATAGAAGCCGATCAGATTAGTCTGACAGGACCGATCCCTCATAAATCCATGCTGGTGCTGCGTCATAAGATTATTTTCATTAAGATAGTATTCCAGTATAGCATCTTTTACAAACCCCTCAAATACTTTACCTACTATAGATGTTAGACTTACAGGCCTATAGTTTCCAGGATCACTCTTTGACCCCTTTTTGAATACTGGTACCACATTAGCTATGCGCCAGTCCTGTGGAACAATCCCTGTCGTAATAGAATCTTTAAATATTAGGAATATCGGTCTGTCTAACACAGTATTTAATTCTTGCAAAACTCTAGGAATGATACCTTCTGGGCCTGGTGACTTATGGATTTTAATGTTTTTAAGGCGTCTCCCCACTTCTTGTTGTGTTAGGCAGGTGAGATTTATGGGAGGATTTACATTATCCCCAGTCATGTCGTCTGTTATGGGATACTCCTCTGTTAATACAGTAGAGAAGAATGTATTTAATAGATTGGCCTTTTCCTCTTTTCCCTCCACCATTACACCCAGATTATTTTTGAGGGGACCAACATTTTCGGTTTTAAGTCTTTTGTTGTTTATATAGGTGAAGAACATTTTGGGATTTGTTTTACTTTCTGTGGCTGTCCTTCTTTCTGTTGCTATTTTTGCTTCTTTTATTTGCTTTTTACGCATTCTATTCTTCTATCTATAGTTGCTCAATGCTTCCCCACTACCTTCTTGTTTTAGTAGTCTGAATGCTTGTTTCTTATCATTTATTGCACCCCTTACAGCTGAACTTAACCACATTGGATTTCTTCTTTTTCTACTTTTATTCCCATATGGTATGTGTTGTTCACACGATTTACCCAGGATGCTCTTAAATATGTCCCATTTCTCTTGTGTACTTTTATTTCTGAAGGCATTGTCCCAGTCTATGTTCCCAAGGCCCTCTCTTAGTTTTTGGAAATTAGCCTTCCTGAAATTTAATGTTTTTGTAGCCCCTCTACTAATAATTTTATTGAAGGATAATTGAAAACTTACTATGTTATGGTCACTATTACCTAGGTGACACCCCCCCCCCACCTCTATTTTTGATATTCTGTCTGGCCTATTGGTTAAGATTAGGTCCAGGAGTGCCCCCCCCCCTCTTGTTGGTTCCTGTACTAGTTGGGAAAGGTAATTATATTTTACTATTTCCAAAAACCCGCTTCTCTTCCTGGAGCTGCAGGTTTCTGCTTTCCAGTTTATGGCTATGTTCACACTGCGTATGATTCCGTCCATAGATCGTACGCCGCCGTACATGTGCGGCTGAAACTACGGGCGTGGGAAAAATATACATGCGGCCGGATGCGTACGAACCGCGAACATACGCCCGTTGTACAGTTATGCTTCCCTAGCTTGTTTCGAAGCGATCTGAGGCAGGTAATTTACTTGGAAATCTTCGCCCAGCCCCGTAAACCACACAGAACCTTTTGGATCGAAAAATCAAGTTCAATTTGGCTGAAATAAGTACTTCGTACGGGACCGCATGGAAATCCATGGCCGTGAGTTTCAACATTTCCGTCCTCAAACAATGCTCTTTTTCATTTTTCACGGCGCCGTATACGATCCGGCCGTAAGCTCATACGTAGTGTGCACTGTGCGGGTGTATATCGTATACTTTCAAGCAAACGCATCAACCTCAAAACTTTGTGCGTATATTTGCGGTTCGCACTACGGACGGAATCATACGCAGTGTGAACATAGCCCAAATTTGGGTAGTTAAAGTTCCCCATAATAATGACGTCACCCTGCTTCGTTGCCGTATCTATTTGTCTTATTAGAATATTTTCTGATTCTTCCACTATACCTGGAGGTTTATAACTCATTCCTATAAGAATTTTATTATTCTTTGTCCCTCCCCTTATTTCTACCCAAAGAGACTCCCCATTATTATCACTTATATCCTCCCGCAGAATGGGCTTAAGGCAGGATTTAACATAAAGACAGACCCCTCCCCCTTTCTTATTTTTACGGTCATTTCTGAATAGACTATAACCCTGGATATTAATAGCCCAGTCATAGCTCTCATCCAGCCATGTCTCGCTTATCCCCACTATATCGTATTTCTCTTCTAAATCCTCAGCTTTATTAGTGAGGCTTCGAGCATTAGTATACATGCATTTAATATGTTTGTCCATATTCCCTTTCCTTTTGTTACTAGTGACTGTTCTATCCCCCTCCATACCGCTCCACCTCCAGTTCCATAATCTAGGCCCAGCTCTCCGTCTACTCTTTCTTCACTTACTGTATTTTACTTGCCCTCCCCCCCGGTCCCTAGTTTAAACACTCCTCCAACCTTTTAGCCATCTTCTCCCCAAACACGGCTGCACCCTCCCCATTAAAATGCAGCCAGTCCCTACCGTAGAGCCTGTAACCGACCAAGAAGTCGGCCCTGTTCTCCATGAACCCAAATCGCTCTACCTTCCACCAGCTCTTGAGCCACTTATTTACCTCCCTAATCTCATGCTGTCTCTCAGGTGTGGCTCGTGGTACAGGTAATATTTCGGAAAATATCACCTTGGAGGTCCTTGTTTTAAGCTTCCTGCCTAAGTCCCTGAAATCATTTTTAAGGACCCGCCACCTACCTCTAACTTTATCATTGGTGCCAATGTGCACGAGGACTGCTGGGTCATCGCCAGACCCTCCCAGTAATCTGTCAGCCTGATCCTCGATGTGTTGAACTCGAGCGCCAGGAAGGCAACACACCATTCCACGGTCTTTGTGACAGATTTCCCTGTCTGTTCCCCTAATAATTGAGTCCCCCACTACCAGTACCTGCCTGGCCTGCCCTGAACTCCTGTTTCCCACCTTACTGGAGCAGACACCCCCTGGCTTTCAGAGGCAGTGTCCTGCTGCAGCAATGCCACCCCTTAATCAACATCCCCCTCATCCGCCAATTTGGCAAACTTTTTGGGATGTGCCAGAAGATATTGTACAAAAGCAAAGACAAAAAGATTATTAGGAAAGCGGAGAGGAGAAACATTTAATGATTGAGAGAGAAAAATAGAGAGGGCGAAAGATAGATAGGTAGATTAGGCATAGGAGAGCAAAGGGTGCACAGAACAAAAACGTGCTATACAGATATCCAAGTGCTACTACTCTTTCAGTAAAATAATATTTTGGTGGGAAATTTTTTAAGGCAGGGTCATCTGATTTGTATGGGATCGCAGGATGTACCAAAGTGTGTCCTGCATGTTTATTGGCTGAGAAAAAGCGTCAGAACTTACAGGAAACGGATGATGAGATTGTCTCGAGTATTGTGTATTGATGCTCGTCCGAGTAATGAGTGCCATCGAGTACCCTAATACTCGAACGAGTACCAAGCTCGGACGAGCATGTTCACTCATCACTAGTCATAACTTGACATGCAAATTGTTTACACAATATTCAGTTCATATTCATTATCAGCTTCAAAACATTATATAGGGGCACAATGTGCTTAACCCCTTAGTGACCACCGCACGTATTTTAACGGCGGCCACTAATGGGCTTTATTCCGATGCGTATGCCTTTTAACGGCGTACGCATCGGAATGAATTACCGCCCGGCGGCAGAAGCGGTCAGTGTGACAGCTGATCCCCCCCGTAACTGCCCGGATTATCCGCTCCGAGCAGTTTAACCCGTTAAATGCTGCTGTCAAACCATGACAGCGGCATCTAACGAGTCCCGGTGGGTCCCGGTCGGCGCCGTGGATCACTTACGTGATCGCGATGTCCCGCGGCACTGTCCGGTCCTCTGATGTCTCCATGGTGATCCCGGGGTCCTAATGAAGGCCCCCAGGGTCACCATGGAGATGCCTCATGCTGACAGGGGTGGCCGTGGCTATTGCCTGTCAGCATGAGGCATGAGACAATACATTGCAGTACATAAGGTACTTGTCAGCGCGGACAAACACAACCAGACAGTGGGCCCTGATCTGATCCCACCCACTGTCCCTGCCTAATTGCCTCAGTCGACCCTAGGCGGTCGCGGACAACCACGAAGACGTTCCCTGTACTGAATACGTGGAACACAAAACACGACAGACGGACAAAACACAATAAGGAGTAGTAAACAAGCCAGGTCAAGCCACACGGACAACGCAGTACAGAATCGGCAAGCAAAGAATAGTCACAGGTCAGGCGGAGGGTCAAGAACACGAGAAGGCAAGCAGAAAGGGATATAGGGCAGGGAACGCTGGGAAGGAGCAGGGGAGCTGGGACTAGACGAACTATCACTGGCTATCACTTTACTTTATACTGAACCAGGAGCCTGGACCAGACACTGATTGGTCCAGTCTCCTGATCCAGCAATCTCTGCAGCTGCGGTGCTGCAGACCAAGTGGCAGAGCGATCTGCCACTCAGCCTGCACGAGCCGCATCAGCTGCGCTGGCCGGCCAGCTGACTGACTGTCACGTGAGCCCGCGGCGTCCCCGGTTACTAGGGACGCCGTCGGGTCTCCGTGACGTCACTCTGCTCCGGCGGGCGGAGCTCCGGCGCGTACTCGAGCCGGCCGCCGGAGCAGAGGCCGGGGAAGACGCCGCAGGAGCCAGGTCAGGTGAGTTCCTGACATTACCCCCCCTCTTATGAGGGGCCTCAGGACCCTTATCCACTGGACCGGGTTTAGACGGATTCTGGGTATGATATCGTCGGTTTAACTGAGGAGCGTGTATATCTCTAACTGCCACCCATGTACGCTCCTCTGGTCCAAAACCCTTCCAGTGGACTAAGTATTGTAACGAACCCTGCACCCACCGAGAGTTTAGAATTCTCTCTACCTCATACTCCAGTTCACCCTGGACGACTAGTGGAGCAGGAGGAGGTGACGGAAACACCGGTGGCACATATTTTTTCAGCAAGGCTTTATGAAAAACAGAATGAATCCTTAGGGACGATGGTAGTTTAAGCCTGAAAGTTACTGGGTTAATAACCTCCATGATCATGTATGGCCCAATGTATTTGGGTGCCAGTTTTCCTGATTGGACTCTCAATTTCAGGTTTTTTGTTGAGAGCCAGACTTTTTCACCTACAACGTATTGATGGCCAGATATGCGTCTTCTGTTAGCGAATTTTTGGTAGGACTCTTGGGCTTTAACCAAGCTCTGATGAGCTTGGGCCCAAACTGTGCACAGTTTAGAAAAGATTGTCTCAGCTGAGGGATTGACAGACTCTGCAGAGTGAACGGACGAATACCTGGGATTGAAACCATAATTACAAAAAAAAGGTGACATATTAGTAGAACGTTGTTCATGATTGTTGATAGCAAATTCAGCCAGAGGAATGAAATCTCGCCATTTATCCTGCGTATCAGCTATGAAACATCTCAGGAATTGTTCCAAAGACTGGTTGGTTCTCTCAGTTTGCCCATTCGTCTGAGGATGGAAAGCCGACGAGAAGGACAAAGAGATTCCCAGCTTCCCACAGAACTCCCTCCAGAATTTGGCCACAAACTGGACACCTCTGTCGGAAACAACATTCTCCGGGACACCATGCAACCGTAGAATATGACCGATAAACAACGTGGCCAACAAACGAGCACTAGGGAGTTTACGCAGTGGAATAAGGTGACACATTTTGGAGAATCGATCCACCACTACCCAAATGACAGTCTTACCCCTAGATACTGGTAAGTCGGTAATAAAGTCCATCGATATATGTGTCCAAGGTCTTGCAGGAACCGGCAAGGGATGTAACAATCCCTCCGGTGGCCTACGGGGAACCTTGGACCTAGCACAGACCTCACACGCTTCAACAAAAGATTTAACATCTCGGGCCCAAGTTGGCCACCAGAAATGGCGCGAGAGCAAGTATTTAGTGCCTGCTATCCCTGGATGTCCTGCCAAAACGGAACTATGGATTTCCTCCAGGACCCGGAGGCGAAGGTTCGGCGGCACAAATAGGAGGGAGTCAGGAGTGTTATGGGGGGCTAAATCCTGAGACTCAGCAACAAGAGTAACCAAGTCCGGTTGTAGGACGGATACCACAACCCCTGGTTTCAAGATCGTATCGACCTGTTTCTCAGGAATGTTCCCGGAATCAAAACTGCGAGAGAGGGCATCAGCCTTAATATTACGAGAGCCAGGTCGATATGTGATCTCAAAGTCAAACCTAGTAAAGAACAGGGCCCATCGGGCCTGACGTGGAGAGAGTCGTTTGGCGGTATCCAGATAAATGAGATTCTTATGATCCGTCAACACTGTGACTCTATGTTTGGCACCTTCCAAGAAATGCCTCCACTCATCAAATGCCATCTTAATAGCCAATAATTCTCTATTCCCAATATCGTAGTTGCGTTCCGCTTGGGAGAACTTCCTCGAGAAGTACGCAACTGGCCGAAGATGGGTAAGAGTGTCAGTTCCCTGGGATAAAACTGCTCCCACACCCACCTCGGATGCGTCCACCTCAACAATAAAAGGGCGCTCGAAGTCGGGCTGGGCCAGTACTGGAGCTTCTGAAAAACATTGCCGAAGGATGTCAAATGCCTGGATTGCCTCTGTGGACCAGTGTACCAGATTCGCCCCTTTCCTGGTAAGATCTGTGAGGGGTTTAGCTATAACTGAGAACCCCTTGATAAATTTCCGGTAATAATTAGCGAAACCCAAAAACCTTTGTAAGGCCTTCAGGTTACTGGGTCGTTCCCATTTTACAATAGCCGCTACTTTAAGGGGATCCATACCAAAAGAATTGGGGGTGATGTTATAACCCAAAAACGAGACCTCCTGGATACCGAATTGGCACTTTGACACCTTGGCGTAAAGATTATTTTGTCTCAGAAGCTCCATTACCGTGCGGACCTGCTTTACGTGGGAAGACCAATCTGAGGAGAAGATCAAAATGTCATCAAGGTAGACAACAAGAAAACGTCCAAGGTGCTCACGGAAGATATCATTAACAAAGTGTTGGAAGACCGCCGGGGCATTGCATAACCCAAAGGGCATAACGAGATATTCGAAATGGCCCTCTGGGGTATTGAATGCGGTCTTCCACTCGTCACCTTCCCTGATTCTGATTAAATTATAAGCCCCCCGTAAGTCAACCTTGGAAAACCATTTAGCGCCCACAATTTGATTAAACAAGTCTGGAATCAACGGTAGGGGGTGTTGGTTTTTAACAGTGATCTTGTTTAGTTCCCGGTAATCGATACAAGGCCGGAGACCCCCATCCTTTTTGCCTACAAAAAAGAAGCAGCACCCATGGGAGAAGAAGAAGGACGTATGTGGCCTTTGCGTAAACTGTCCTTTATATATTCTCGCATGGCTTCTCTTTCAGGGCAGGACAAATTGAATATTCGACCTCGGGGGTATCTGGAACCGGGAACTAAATCAATGGCGCAATCATACCGTCTATGGGGTGGCAACCCGTCCACTGCTTTTTCATCAAATACATCTGAATAATCCAACAAGAATTCGGGAATCTCTCCCTCCGCCGGGGAACACCCTGCAAGGGAAACCGCAATACAATGTGATGCACACCCAGGCCCCCACCGCACAAGTTCCCTATTGGACCAATCGAAGACCGGGTTATGAGCCTCCAGCCAGGGTAACCCCAGGATAACATCAGATGACAGGTTATGCATAACAAGAAAATCCAGACTTTCAATATGGACAGACCCTACTTTAACCTCCATGGAGGGGGTCCTATACCGTACATCACCCTGGGAAAAGGGAGCAGAGTCTGCTCCAGTGACACCAACTGGACGCTGGAGCAGCAAGGGACATACCTCTAAACCTGAAAAAAACATGGGGTTAATGAAATTTGCTGAGGATCCAGAATCGATCTGGGCATACCCACTAATACATTTACCTCCCAACACCAAGGAAATGGGCAACAACAGCTTATTTTTGAAGGATACCTGAGCGCCTGAGAGACCCCCTCGATAATCTCTCAGGCGTTGAAGTTTTCCGTCGAAGACCTCGGCTTGTTGGGACACTGCCGAACCTGGTGTCCTGTCTTCCCACAGTAAAAGCACAGCCTATTCTGCAGGCGATGGGCTCGTCGGGCCTTGGCATCGGCGGAGTCTACCTGCATCGGCTCCTCGACAGGGGGTGAGACAGGAAGGGGAGGTTTGGAGAACGGAATAGGAGAGATAGGGGTTTTGTGATGGTCAGGAGTACCCCTCTCCCTTTGTCGATCCCTTAATCTACGGTCAACTCTGATCGCTAGTGTCATGCTCTCTTCGAGCGAGTCGGGAGTGGGGTATGCTACCAGCATGTCCTTCAGTCGGTCACTAAGGCCCTCCCGAAACTGAAACCGGAGGGCTGGGTCGTTCCACGTGGAGAGACAGCTCCACTGCCGGAACTCAGAACAGTACTCTTCCACTGGACGGCGACCCTGTCTTAACCCAGTTAGCTGACGTTCGGCATTGGCTGCACAGTCTGGGTCATCATACAGCAATCCCAGTGAACAAAAGAACTGGTCGGTGGTCCTTAGGTTAGGAGAGTCAGGGGGTAGAGAAAAAGCCCATTCTTGCGGGGGTCCTTGGAGGAGGGACATGATAATACCCACTCTCTGGGTCTCATCTCCTGAGGAGCGTGGCCGTAACCTAAAAAACAACTTGCACCCCTCCCGAAAAGTACGGAATTTACTACGGTCCCCCGAAAACTTGTCAGGGAGCTGGACGGGTGGTTCGGGAGGTAATGGGGAGGTTACGGTGAGCTGTCGTGATGTCGTCTCCTGATCCTGGACTCTCATAGCAAGTTCCTGGACCATGGTGTTAAGTTGCTGCATTTGGTCCACGATATTTGACATGGCGGTCCTGTCGTCCATGGGGCAATGGGCAGTATAGGGCTGGCTATTCTGTCAGCGCGGACAAACACAACCAGACAGTGGGCCCTGATCTGATCCCACCCACTGTCCCTGCCTAATTGCCTCAGTCGACCCTAGGCGGTCGCGGACAACCACGAAGACGTTCCCTGTACTGAATACGTGGAACACAAAACACGACAGACGGACAAAACACAATAAGGAGTAGTAAACAAGCCAGGTCAAGCCACACGGACAACGCAGTACAGAATCGGCAAGCAAAGAATAGTCACAGGTCAGGCGGAGGGTCAAGAACACGAGAAGGCAAGCAGAAAGGGATATAGGGCAGGGAACGCTGGGAAGGAGCAGGGGAGCTGGGACTAGACGAACTAATAGCCAGCAACTACCAGCTGGCTATCACTTTACTTTATACTGAACCAGGAGCCTGGACCAGACACTGATTGGTCCAGTCTCCTGATCCAGCAATCTCTGCAGCTGCGGTGCTGCAGACCAAGTGGCAGAGCGATCTGCCACTCAGCCTGCACGAGCCGCATCAGCTGCGCTGGCCGGCCAGCTGACTGACTGTCACGTGAGCCCGCGGCGTCCCCGGTTACTAGGGACGCCGTCGGGTCTCCGTGACGTCACTCTGCTCCGGCGGGCGGAGCTCCGGCGCGTACTCGAGCCGGCCGCCGGAGCAGAGGCCGGGGAAGACGCCGCAGGAGCCAGGTCAGGTGAGTTCCTGACAGTACTGCAGTGTATTGTATCAGTGATCAAAGTATTTTACACTAGTGTACAGTAATGTACACTAGTGTAAAAGTAAAAAAGAAAGTGAAAAAAATGTGCACCAAACACAACACAGCTCTTTATGGCGATGGTGCAGAATAGTGCAGCGGCGCCGTTAAGGCCCACAGCCCCCTACTCTCAGCTATCGGAGGTAGCTGAGGGATTGGGGCAGAGTGTGGGCTCAGTCCCGGACAGTACCTTCACTGGTGATCGCCGTTATTACCAGTATACCAGTATACCACCGTTAACGGACATTGCCAGCGCTGCTGAACGCTTTCATCTCTTCTCACCGTGAATCCACAGTGAGAGGAGATGAAAACATGTCCCTCCCCCCCGTCCCCAGAATTAACCCTAGTGACCTGGTTACTGACCCTCCCCTCCCTGGGTGGAGGCGGCGGAGAGCATGGGGCAATGATCGGGGACCCCCCGGTGTGGTCCCAATACAAGAGATTAGCGGTATAAACTATATCCTGCTGATCGCTTGTTCCGATTTTTTACCCCTGTCACCAAAGTCAAGTGCCCCGGATTACCTGTAACCACCCCAGATTACCCGTAACCGCCCCAGATTACTTGTAACCACCCCAGATTGCCCATCACCTCCCCAGATTGCCCATCACCACCCCAGATTTCCCGTCACCACCCCAGATTTCCCGTCACCTCCCCAGATTGCCTGTAACCACCCCAGATTGCCTGTAACCCCCAGATTGCCCGTCACCCCCCAGATTGCCCTTAACCCTCCCAGACAGCCCGTTACCATCCCAGACAGCCCGTAACCACCACAGATTGCCATAGACTGCCCATAGCTACCCCAAATTGCCTGTAACCACCAGATTGCTCGCAACCACCCCAGATTGCCCGTCGCCACCCCAGATTGCCCGTCGCCACCCCAGATTGCCCGTCGCCACCCCAGATTGCCCGTCGCCACCCGATTGCCTGTCGCCACCCCAGTTTGCCAGTTAGCACCACCAGATTGCCCGTCACCACCCCAGATAGCCAGTGAACACCCCCAGATAGCCAATAAACACCCACAGATTGCCCGTAACCACCCCATATAGCCAGTAAACACCTCCAGATTGCCCGTAACCACCCCATATAGCCAGTAAACACCTCCAGAGTGCCCATAACCACCTCAGATTGCCAGTAACCACCCCAGATTGGCACAGACTGCTCGTAACCACCCCAGATTGCCCATAACCACACCAGATTGCCTGTCGCAACCTCAGATAGCCAGTTTCCCCCCTTAGATTGTCTATGACCACCCCAGATAGCCAGTAAACACCCACATATTGCCTGTAACTAAAATGACACTCCTTCTCTTCTGAGCCCTGCTGTGTGCCCATACAGTGGTTTGCATAAAGTTTGTAAAGTGCACATTTTTCAAATTTTTCATGATATTTTGATGTTTTTCACAAAAAACACACAAGACAGTGACCACATTTTGCCATATGTTACGAAAAAACAATCTCAGAATCGCTAGCATACGTTAAAACATCACTGAGGTATAAGCGCATAAAGTGAGACTGGTCAGATTTTGAAAAATGAGTCCGGTCATTAAGGCTCAAATAGGCTTGGTCCCTAAGGGGTTAAGGGTTTAATTGTTTGCTATATACATTTACATTCAGACTTGGCAGTAAAAATGTAATATATATATATATATATATATATATATATATTGTGAGACACTGAAGGGGTTAATCCTGGATGGTCGCTATGTTTCGCCTGTGTTCTTCTATTACACCTACTAGGACTGATCGAAGTTCATGTCTCACTATCTGAGACATGGAAAAACCAGGGATGTGAGGGGATCTCCAGCAAAGGTAGTTGCTGGGGATGTATTGATAAAGTGTGTTTGGGCCTGGTTTTTAGGGATGGGTGGCAGGCTTGGTAGTGGGGCTGTCCATTCCACTTCCTCCACTCCAGATATTGTTTTGGTGTCAGACGCCACAGGTGCTGAGGCTGGATCATCAGCAGCTCTATAAAGTTTTGCAGAGCCATGGACAGAGTGAGGCTGGGTGCAGCTGAGTGTGCTGGGAGGCTGCAGCCTCAGGAGAAGCCATATACCTGACCAAGGTAAATACTGGACTGTATATAATATGTTATGTTTGTGCAACTGTAGCTAGTCGTAGCGTATAGACAGGGCCGTCTTCTGTTTAGTTAGTGCTGGACAAGCAGAGTTTATTTTGTGTTATGCCTAAAGCCAAGGTTGTTTATTTGTTTTCTTGTATTGGAGAATAAACGCAGGCAAAGCCTGTACTTGGACTTCATTCGTTTGAGCCTGTTGACTGCTGTTCACACTGCAATCCTGCACTCTACTGAGCAAATCCTCCCACAATATATATATATATATATATATATATACATATACACCTATTAGGCAATGATTATCTTGTAACAGTGGTATCTGATTAAAATTATCTACTCTGCACTCATTTACTGTATTAACTCCACCTGTTTGAACTTATCTGTATAAAAAACACCTGTCCACACACTCAATTACACTCCAACCTCTTTAACATGGCCAAGACCAAAGAGTCGTCCAAGGACATGTAGACAAGCAGCTTGGTGAAAAGGCAACAACTGTTGGAGCAATGATTGGAAAGTGGAAGAAGCACAAGACGACTGTCAATCCTTCTCGTTCTGGGGCTTCATGTAAGATCTCGCCTCAGGGTTTAGGGACCAGCCCAGAACTACATGGAAGAACTTTGTCAATGACCTGAAGAGAGCTAGGACCACAGTCTTAATAATTACGGTTAGTAACACACTACCCAATCATGGATTAAAATACTGCAGGGCATGCAAGGTCTTTGCAAGGTCCTAAGAAGTGGCTCTGTAAGAAGCATTTTTTACAGTGCTAGAGTGGCCTAGCCAGTTTCCAGACCTGCACCTAATAGAAAATTTGGAGGGAGCGAAAACTCAATGTTGCCCAGCGACAGCCCCGAAACCTGAAAGTTCTAGAAAAGGTCTGTATGGAGGTGTGGGACAAACATGGCAAACCCCGGCAATCAGAGAGGCTGCAGCTGCATGCTGCACCAAAGGATGTGTAATTTATAGGTAAATAGGCTGCCCTGAGTGACAGTACAAGAAACCATTGGTTCCTCATGCTGTCATTTACTGCTGTGACTGCAGGCAGAGGCTGCTCTGTTCACAGGGGCGGTCCATCTGACATGCGCGCATACGCATGCTTGCATACACTCCGAATGGGATACCGCTCGCATCCATAACTACACCCCACAATATACACCTGTCACCACACATCACAATCTCCTGCGTGTGTAAACCTCTGGTCTGGAGCTGTCACAGTCCCAGTGTTGTCACCTCCTCAGTATGGCGCCTTCTCTCGAACAATTGGCTTGTATCAGCCACTTACAGTTCCTAGTCATCTCCGAAGTTACCATTTAGACAGCTGTTACCGGGCTGGGCCCTCAATGCTGCCCATCCAATGGTTACCGCAGGCCGAGTCCCTCTTCTGTCCCCACAGCATTATAAAGAACTGTTGTCCCTATTCTGTATACAGGAGAGCAGACCCTTTCTGGCCTGTATATCCCTATCATGCATTCACTCCTAAAGGAAACATGGTGCATGGAAGCTAGTAGATGACTTGGGACTTGACAAGAAAAGAGCTGCAGGGAGCATTTGAGAGGCGAGTAGGTGTTTTTTATTACACACAAGGGTCTATACTACTGGGGCAGCACACCAGAGGTCTAGACTACCAGGGCAACACAAAAAGGGTCTAGACTACCAGGGCAGCACGCAAGGGATCTGTACTACTGGGCAGCACACGAGGGGTCTATACTACTGGGGTAGCACACAAGGGGTCTATACTACTGGGGCAGCACACAACCGGTCTATAATCTTGTTATCTAGATTACCAAACCAACACTCTGCTTTAAAAGCAGTAACCTGTCTGGTATATATATTTATATACATTGTACATTCAATATACTCTATGGGGGACATTTATGAAGGCTGTGGCTGGGGCATACGCCAGGGAGAAGGCACAGATTTGCCTCTTCTCCCTGACATACGCCATCCGTATCTCCTGCTTGCCTGATGGGCCTCCTCCTGCGCCTGATTTTTCATGATTTTCCATGATTTTCCATGCCCGCAGGTGTAAATCGTGTTGCTGGAAGCTGAAGGATTTGTTGTACCAGGCCGGCCAGGTTTACTATGAAGTGTGCACCTCTTAGTAAATATGGACACAAAAACGGGACGGGGCTTTATTTAAGACTGGTGTACTTGTATTCCAGTCTTCATAAACGTCCCCCTATATCTCTATATACTGTATCTACTGTGAGAACAGTAAATTCAGTAATTCCAATTGATCAATTATAATCTACTAGTGACACAATTTTAGTGAGTATACTGTTCTGCCTACATATACCACAAATATAGGCTACCTTTACAATGTGAATACTTCCTTATAAGGATCAGTAAATAATCTAAAGATATAGAGTCTTCCATATATACGCGTTAATGTAAAATAACTCTAACTGGAAATTATGCTCTAATTTCAGACACCAATTCATACGTTTAAGAACATGATGTCCTTTCTCCAAAGCTTCCTTCACAATACAGGTCATGTAATGTATGTGCTATCTGTTCTAGACCGAGCAGAGCTGAACATCAATTTCCACCCTCATTGTATAAGTCACAGTCTCAGAGACAAACATATTATCTTCTCTCCTCATGAATCTAATGTAGAGCGGTTATTTTGAACAATAGTATACTTATCTCATTTAACAGCAGGATAATTGTTGCCATGTTTAAAGAAATGTTCTCCTGAATGTTCCCTTTGTTGATATAGTTGATGCTGATGGCTTCTACTATAGAAAAGATAAAGACTGTCATAAACACTTTGAACACCATGTGATACTTACATTTCAGATTGTTCTTTTAAATCAACAATATGAGGAAGAAAACCTGATTGTGGCATTTACTGTATGTGTACTTCTTATCACAAGAAAAGTGTTAATTAACTGTGTCCAAGAAAGAAAAAAAAAATGTGACCATAAGTTTCTTAAAGGGAACCTGTCAAATGTAGTTCAGCCTGCAAACAGCAGGTAATCCTATAAAGTAGGAGGAGCTGAGCACTGAGTAGTCTGATAAATTCTGATGATTTTGGGTTTAATAAGTATTATGGATAGAAATAATCAGAGATGGACAGTCTTCTCGGTATATGTGTACATACACTTATAGCGGTCCATCAGTGTTCAGCCCACCCTCTTGGCTACTAAACTTAAAAAGAAGAGAGAGTTAAAAACTATGGACTTGATGAAGAAATGTGTCTGCACCAGAAGCATGTCCAAAAAGTGGTATACTGCAATTTTTGTCCACATTTGTTATTTGTTGACACTTTAGAGACACTTTACCGCTGAGTCGGAAAAGGGTGTGACAAAAAGGCATAAAAGTCTAAATGGTCTAAACTTTGAGTTTAAAGCACATAAAACATTTTATTAAACCTGGGCCTGTATCAAAACCTGCTTAGCTCCTCCTGCTCTTCAACATGCTGCCTACCATTTGACAATGTGATGGGTTCACTTGTAGCCTTCTTAAAGCACTCCAACTTACAGTAAAATTACTAAAAACATACACCACAGAGATAGGCTCTGTTCCCACACAGTATTTTTGCTCAGTATTTTGGTCAGAATTTTGCAACCAAAACCAGGAGTAGATTGAAAACACAAAAAGGCTCTGTTCACACAACATTGAAATTGAATGGATGGCCAAGAATTAATGCCAAACAATTGCCATTATTTTAAAACAACCGCTATTTTGAGATAACGGTCTTTATTTGCCATTACATGCCGGCCATCCACTCAATTTCAACAGTGTGTGGACATAGCCTTTCTGTGTTTTCAGTAGTGTATATATAGAGATAATGGGCACCGCTAAAAGTAAGGAGTGCTAAACCAATGCATATAAGTAACAGACAACTCCCCAAAAAGACAAAAGCATATGCACAAAAAGGTAGCACATCATAACAATACTTTATTGAGACAATAACAAAATTACAAAAAATACCATCAACTATGCAGGGGTAAAGCAATGAGGGAGACAAACCCCAAACACTACCCTACATTAAAAACACTTAAAATGTCAACATGAGGCCTGCCGGCGTACCAGCAAGGTCTAACAACCACTCTGACCCCGGACCATATGAGTTCTAACAAAGCTGCCTAAGCAGTATCCCTATGACATATAACATCAAGAGAAATAATTAATATGAACAAAGGGTGGATAAATGAAACGATCACCATGTACAGTCCAAAAAAATAAGGAGCGGGTCAGATAGGCAAGAGTCACCCCACGCGTTCCGCCGCCCAGCGGCTCCCTGAGGAAGCCGCTGGGCGGCGGAACGCGTGGGGTGACTCTTGCCTATCTGACCCGCTCCTTATTTTTTTGGACTGTACATGGTGATCGTTTCATTTATCCACCCTTTGTTCATATTAATTATTTCTCTTGATGTTATATGTCATAGGGATACTGCTTAGGCAGCTTTGTTAGAACTCATATGGTCCGGGGTCAGAGTGGTTGTTAGACCTTGCTGGTACGCCGGCAGGCCTCATGTTGACATTTTAAGTGTTTTTAATGTAGGGTAGTGTTTGGGGTTTGTCTCCCTCATTGCTTTACCCCTGCATAGTTGATGGTATTTTTTGTAATTTTGTTATTGTCTCAATAAAGTATTGTTATGATGTGCTACCTTTTTGTGCATATGCTTTTGTCTTTTTGGGGAGTTTTCTGTGTTTTCAGTCCACTCCTGGACCAAAATACTGAGCAAAAATATGGTGTGGGAACATTTCTATAGTTTTCTATATTTCTGCATATATTTGACCCAAGCTTAAATAGGTCATTTATTTATTGAGAAAAATTATCCAATATTACAATATCACCCATATACTGCAATATACTATTGTAGTGACACATTTTACCCCCAGCTCTTTGACAGATCCTCAGAATTCCTTGTGTAGTTTCCATGGCTCCCTATGTTATTAGTATAGAGTGCCATAAAAAGAAGGGACAAAACCAGAAACATGCTGCACAAGGCCCTATTACATGCTACATGCTGCACAGGCTACTTGAGGCCCTATTACACAAAGCCATTATCGGCCGTATTCGGCGGTGACAGCCAATAATCGTCTTGTGTAATAGGAGACAAAGATCAGTTGACATGTACGATGTCGGCTGATCGTTGTCTTTCAACACGTTGAAAAATCCACAATCACGATAGCAGCGATCTGCTGCCGTCACCCCGTGTAATAGGAACGGTGGCAGCAGACCCCTGCTATCTTCTATGGACTGCCTGGACAATCTTGTGATCACCCGGGCAGCCCCCCCGCAGCTCCCCGATGCCCCCCCAGCTCTTACCCGCTCGCTGCTGGCACGTGTAATAGTGCTGGCAGCGAGCGGGGATAGAGGAGCAAGTGAGCGCTGACCTGACCTGCTTGGGGTTATGGGGGTATTATAGATATTACCAACTGCAAACAAAAAAAAAAGAAAGAAAAGAAGGTTCTTATTATACCATTTGATCAAATAGTGTTTACTATTCCACCATGATAAGGTGACCTCAGGAAGTCACAGACTTTATGCCATGAAGCACCATACACAAAAGTTGTATCCCCAATTGTAGGGGACCCTTGTGGCCAAATTCCCTTTATTACTATCTGATGTTGCTTGAGGAGATAAAAAAAATGTGCACAGAGGTGAAGATACCCTATAATATATGCATACCACGCTTTGAAAAAATATTTGGGTTTTATGCTAAAGAGGCACAACATTGACATAACGTAGTATCGAGTGTGTTAGAGATGGAGACAGTCTGACCATATCAGAATAATTCAGCTGTCTACAAACACAGCACAGCATACATATTTAATACAATATACAGTATAACTTGCATTTGGAATTTCTGCATTTTACCATTTTAAAGCTAAGATAAACAAAACACAGACTTCTTTTGTATGCAAATCTTGTTCTTGCAGGAAAACATCCACAGCTCCAAGAAAGTTCTTTTTCCTTTGCCTTTTATACACAGGTATAAACTTTTCTCTGTGCCGGTACCACTCCTGGTTTTGTTAACTCATAGTTTTGAACTATTGAGCAAAACATAAATAGTGGGTGGTGTATCTTGTAGTAGGATATGGTGCATTTCATTATTATAATTTTTTAAATTTTTTTTTTTTAGCTGTTTCTTTTCAGCCTAATTTTGGTGCTCATTTTGGTTAGTATACAGAATTTACATACGGCAGCCATTTGTTCGAGAGAAAAAAAAAAAGTTGCCAATCTTTCCATTATAGTTTTTATCTATGTAGGTTTTTATTTCTGGTTTTAGTAAACAAAAATGCGAGCCAGAAAAAGGATCAAAATGGCAAGGCAAAAAAAAGGCTTGATATATAGATACTGCTACTGGAAATATAGCCTTAGTGTATATCTGTTCGGTCTTTACCATATACTGTACGCACTAGGTAGATTTCCCACAAGCTGAGAATAAACACACCAAGGCAGGGGTGTCAAACTGGCCTCTCTCCGTCTGTTGCAAAACTACAATTCCTATCACACCTGGAGAAAGCTTTGCACAGTGGTACCTTGGTTTACGAGTAACTTGGTTTAAGAGCGTTTTGGTTTAAGAACTCAGTTTTTCAAAATTGTGACTTGGTTTAAGAGCATTGCTTTGGTTTAAAAGCTCCCTGTACCGGGTGGGAGGGCGAGTGGGGAAGGGGCATTGTCTGCATAGCGTGGTCTGCAGACACAGGAAGTCTCCCTCACCTTCCAAATCATAGCAGATCCACTTCAGGCTGGGGCTTGCATCAGGGGACAAGACTGTGGAGGTAATCTCTTTATAGCTGTAACCCCTGTTTCCTCTGACAGAGAGAGCTGCTATACAGTGCCCACATCTGCCCTGCTCCTTCCTTCATGCTCCCTGCACAGTAATATCACATATTCTGCTGTTTCTGAATGTTTGTTTCATCTGTTTTACATGTTATTCAGAATAATAAATCATTATTTTTTAAGATGTGGAACCAATTGTCTGCATTTCTATGATTTCTTATAGGAAAATTTGCTTTGGTTTAAGAGTGGATTTGGATTACAAGCGCGGTCCCGGAACGGATTATGCTCGAAATCCAAAGCACCACTGTATTTAGTTGTCCAGGCATTATTGGAACTGTAGTTTTGCAACAGCCGGAGAGTTTGACATCCCTCCCTTGGTGTGTTTATGCTCAGTTTGTACAGTGGGAAATGTACCTGGTACATACAGTATGTGGTACAGACCGATCAAATGCCACACAGATATCAAAAAGATTATCTGACAGGTTTTTGAAGCCAAAGTCAGGAACAGACTATTAGCAAGGAAACAGGCCATAAAGAAAAGACTAAGATTTCACCTCTTTTCAAACACATTCCTGTCTTTGGCTTCAAAAATCTGTCAAATAAATCTGTCTGTGTAAATGAGGCCATTAGACAGCCCAACAGTGGGGTAAGCAAGCATTTATCTGCTAGATCAGCACTCACCAAGTCCATTACACTGTCTGAGAATTATGTAGGCAGAGCACTCCATTAGCAATGTCCATGCAGTTCTTACTTTAAAGGGGTAATCCGGCATTTCATATAGTGCTACAAGTATATAGAAAATATTAAAGACATTATGCTTGCCTCATCACGCTGCCTTGGTGTCCTCCTGATGTATCTCTGAGTCCCCCACTGACAGCAACCAATAACAACGCTGCAGACGGGTCAGTTTCTGCAGAGACAAGCCAGTCAGCCAATCACTGGCTGCAATACTGTCCCTGCTATGGAGTACCCCTTTAATCAGCCATCAACTATTAGGGTCAGTTCACACTATGGAATTTGCGTGGAACTTCAAGCAGATTCCACATCGCAGATCCTGCTTGAAGTTTCACCTGTCACATTGAATAGGTTGTCTCACTTTCACTCCGCCATCCACTTGAAATTCCGCACAAATTCAGTAGTGTGAATGGGCCCTTACATCAGCGGCTAATGATTTTTAAACATTTTGAAAGACAATGATCAGCTGATGCCTGAACGATTGTTCGCTCCTCGGCTGACTGTTGTATTTATAACAATATCTATTTCAGAAGATAATCACTCAGTGTAATAGGGCCTTTAGGCTGGTTTCACACACTGCAGTTTTTTGGAAGGCTGCCACTGCAGTTTTTTTTTGTTTAGTTTTTTTGCCAAAGTAAGAGGTTGATTCAAATGGGATGGAGAATATAAAGGGAGGACTTCTCTTTCCTGCTGGATCCACTTCTGGTTTTGGCACAAAAAAACGCAGTGGCAATTTAAAAAAACAAAACAAAAAACGCTGTGTGTGAAACCAGCATTAGCTTAGACTAGCCAATCTAAAAACCCATCAGATTTTTTTAAGTAGTGCAAACTGTTTCAAAGTCTTGTGCCTCTTTACACTGCCTAGTTTTAGTTTTCACAATCAATTGACAAAGACAACCCTGTTTAGTTTTTTTCTGGTAAAAAACAGATATCGCACAATAATTCTAGCGGACAAAATTTGAATTCTCCCTTCCCAATGTTTTTTTTTCCCACCAGAAAAATATGAAATGGAATATATTGCAAAAATCCAAGCAAAGCCTAACATGTCACCGAGACAATGTTTACACTGTGTATTTTGAGGAGGTTCAGGATATGCTTGTTTAAAAATACATTTTCGAACTTAAAAAAAAAAAAAAATATTTGGACTATTTGTTATTTTTTTAATTCTATTATTTTATTGCTCTTTGAAGTGTGTGCATTAGGGCCTTTGTATGCAAATATTTGCAATTTTAAAATATTCTACAGCTTCATTTTGGTTTCTGTTTGGAATACCATCAGACACAATGCAGAAACAATCCTGTTCTGTAACAATAAGATATTTCTTTTGCAGGAATCTTTACAGTCAGTCTACTGCGTGTGAACATAAAGTTCTGTAATACATGGCTAATAGCTTACTGTGGAGCTGTTGTATATCCGTGAGCTTTACATTTTACATATTTATAAGGAATGTTTTATAAGGAGTTCTTTCCTCATACATATGGAATATGTAAGAAAAAAAGGGGCATGTTCTTTTGAATGACATGCAGGAGAGATAGCAAAATATAGTACACATGTATTTATTTATTTTTGTTATCTGACAAACGTTACTGTTAGTATTGACAGATGTAAGACTGTATATAACATAGCCGTGTTCAATGTTCACTGCTGTATACATAGGGCAACAGTGCCACAAAGTGGACAACCTTTTCATTGCATTATCCCAAAACATTCCAGTCAAAATGGGAAAAGATCACTTAGTATTTATACAGTATATGAGCCTTTATCTATATTACCTTTATATTGAGAAGACTTTGTACTCCATCTTACTTGCTGCCGGGATATATTTTTCCTGTCAGTAACTTTGTCACTCATACACTGACTATTTCTTCCTACGCAGGTCATTTGACAGGTGCACACGCACACAGCCAAGATCCATCTAGTATAGTAAAAATGGAAACATGCCAGGAAGAAGCAATGTTTTCTACACATATAAAAAAAAATTATAAGGTACATCCCAATTCTACACTTTCAGATTTCTGATGTGGATTTCTGATGTGTGCAGTAGTATTCTTGTTTTACTCAACTTTAACCTTTTGAGGACCAAGCCCAAAATGACCCAGTGGAATGCACCCATTTTCTTTTTTGCGTTTCTGATTTTTCTTTCTCCCCTTCTAAGAGCTCTAGCACTTTCAGTTTTCTATCTACAGGACCATGGGGGGGGGGCTTGTTTTTTACAGGAGTAGTTGTACTTTGTAATGGCGTCTTTCATTCTACCATAACATTGTATGACGGAATCCCAAAAACATTATTTATGAAAATATAAATTGGTGAAATCGTAAAAAAGAATGCAATATGGTAACTTTTGGGGGGTTCCTGTGTCTACGTAATGCACTATATGGTAAAAGTGACATAATACCATTATTCTATAGGTCAGTCCGAACACAACCATATGCAGTTTTACACAGATTTTCTATATATATATATATATATATATATATATATATATATATATATATATTTATTTATTTTTTCCCTTTTTTTTTCCTTTCTTTTACAATTAATTATTAATAAAATGGTCCTATTGTGACTCATAACAGTTTTAGTTTTTCACCTTTTTGCACCATGATATCTAGTTTTTATTACCATATTTGTGTAGCTTGGTCGTTTTGATCACTTTTCATTATTTTTTTTATATATATAATGTAACAAAAAACTTCTTTCCCTCTTTTTGTTTACGCCGTTCGCCATACAGGATGACGATTGTTATATTTTAATAGATCGGACAATTAAGCATGCCACAGTATATAATATGTTTATTTATTTATGTATTTTTATATGTTTTATTTATATAATGGGAAAGGGGGGTGATTTTAATCTTTATTGGGGGAGGGGCTTTGGGGTATTTAAAAAAAAAAACACCTGCTATGAAGCACGCTCCACTCCGGAGCGCTCTTTATAGCACCTTAGAGATATCCATGACGTAACTGTACGTCATGGGTCGTCTACGGCAGTGCTTTTCAAACTTTTTCAATTGGAGCCTCACCCAACAGACCAAGGTAATGCCTGGGAGTCACCAGACTTACCAAGTGGGTGCCTGGGCCTCAATTTCTGTGGTGAAAGTCCATTTAAAACTTGAAAATAATACTAGGGCTGCCTTTCACCCGTCTCCCAAACGCTATATACTAATAAATTAAGAACAAAATAAATTAATAATGTTGCTAAAATTGAGATTTCTGCAAACAGCAAAAGGATTGTGCAGATTATAGTTACTTTGTGAAAACTGGCTCCTCAGCTGGGCCTCACCAACAACTAGGGGGCGCCTCACTGGTGAGGCCCACCTCACAGTTTGAGAAGCACTGGTCTAGGGGTTAATACAAATATTTTTCATGTTACTGTTTAGTGGTCTTATCCATATTATCCATGCAATCTCTATATGCAGATATTAGAAGTTGAAAGGGTGATACTAAAGAGAGCGATTAAATAATTTATGGCCTCAAAGAAAGTAATCACATATCTGCCTTGTTAAAGGTAAAATGATGACACAAGCTTGCAAAATGAAACCCCGGAGTTATATATCAACTAATTCATATAAGTTATCATCCCTGGCCTGAGAAATCCGTAACTATTCCAGTCAGCATTTGGAAACAACACCAGCATATGATCTGTTGGTAAATAGCTAAGTAGTAGATACACTCAAGAAAGAGATTGAGGAGTTTTCCAGGATTTCAAAACCAGAGCTAATTTACTCCAAAAACAGCACCACACCTGTCCCCAGGTCACAGAACAGCCTGTGTCAGAGAAGCCGCACTCTCCATTGTGTGCACTGACAGGTTCTCTGGTTGTGGCGCTGCTAGCGATCCCGGCCAGAGTGTATACTATGGGCCACATGTATCATCCGGCGAACGGATGATTTTTTGCGGAAAGTGCCGATTTGCGTATTTTTTTTATTCTCAAATGGCCGATTTGCGAATAAAATATTCGCAAATCGGCACTTTCCGCCGAGTACGCCAGGGGGCGGAAAGGGGGTGTGTAGTGGGCGGAACGGAGGACTCAGAGTCCGCGCGATTTGCCATCCGTTCCGACTAAATGTACGCCGAAAACCTACTCCAGTCCTCAGCTGGCGTAGGTTTTCGGAGGTGCGCACCGGCGCGCACGGGATTTATGTAGAGGCAGTCCGCCTCTACATAAATCTCCGTAGCACCAGAGCTGCGGGGGCATTTATAAGTCCGGCGTAAAAAACGCCGGACTTAATAAATGCCCCCCTATGTGTATACCCTCCACCCGGGATTCCCTTAGCCTGCAGCACAATGTAGGTTCAGTAGTAATCATAACCATTGTTGAAAATCGGCAACAACGGCCTTGATTACTACTGAACATAGCCTTATACTGTATAACAGAAACAGAAAATGCCTGCTTTGCAAATGTGTAATGGCAACTATAAAGGAGGCAAATTGGTCTTGTAACTGGTGTAGACCTGTAACTGCTACCATAGTAGTAACACACCTGCATCTGGCCCTATTATGATGTGTTAGCCACTACAAATGATGACCAAGGTGCTATACCAGGGTCTAAAAAGTGTAAACACCATTTTAACCCTTGCAGATTTTTCCTCCACTCCTTAAAGTTAAGTTTATTTTTTTATAATTTTTTTTTACATGACTATTAAGTGTCATTCACATTAAAAAACAAAAAAAAAACACTAAATAATGCTAGAATTGTTCACGTCCAACCTTGTGACAAATTGGAGGAAGATCCCTAAAATGTTTGACTGCAGTGAGTTGGTCATGATGAGCAAAACCCTAATTTTGGGGTCACTCTCTCTGCACGTACGCAATCAGGCATAGCATGATATACAAAAAGGGAATTTGAATCTGACCAGGGGACACCATACACAATTCTTGAGATGGGAGGCTCAAACCTAGAACGGACATACAGGGCCCTGTTTAAAAAAAACTTCCCAAGCATAAGTATAAAGACTTGCTATTTTTACATCCATAACAAACAAGTAAATGTATTACATAATTTATGTCTATGTCTATTGAGTTTGCCTTATCATAGTAAAAAAAAGCTGCTGCAGAACAGCTTTTGTTATCATTTTTGCCAAACTAGTATACTTTGAACTGATATATATATATATATACCAAAACATGAAATATATGTTTGAAATGAATAATTTAATTAAGACCAACAACAATGCATTACAAAATACAAATAAAGAATTGCTAAGAAATGCAGGGGTCCCTGTAATAAGAGCAGCCCTCAGGGACCAAAACCTGAAAGAAAATTACAGCTTCATATAGGCCAGGTTCAGACTATGCAACTGTGCGGCTGTATTTGCGGCTGTAATTGTGCGGCGGTATTTTTGGTGGTTCATGCGTACGCTGGAAAGTATAGGATATAAGGCTGCACAGTGCACACTATGTATGAATCTACGGCCCGATCGTAAACGGACCCGTAAAAAATGAACAAGACCATTGTTTGCGGCTGGACATGCGGCCGAGGATTGACAGGCGGTCCGTACGAAGTACTTCAAAAATAGCCGGCAATGATGCCGAATGCCGATGCCTCTAATAGTTAATATATTAAATAATAAAACACATTTTCTTTGTAATAAAATCCCTTTCGTTGGTCAATAATTTAATTCTAACGAATCCATCATTTGGCAATTAAATATACTGTTAAAATAAATAGATATATAAATAAATGTATATTTTATATTTATTTTTTGACAGTATATTTAATTGCACAATGATGGATTCGTTAGAATTAAATTATTGACCAACGAAACTGAATTTATTTCATCGAAAATGTGTTTTATTAATTAAATATTAATTAGTATAGGAAGCTCCATAAGCCGGTAATTCATATGCCGGCAATAGAGCTTTCTGTACTAATCATCACTTTACTTTAATGAAAACATCAAATGTTTCTTCTAATTATGTTATCACAATAGCATTATTAGAAGAAACATTTAGAATTATATGTGCGCTCAGCTGATTGGCTGATCGGCTCAGCGCACATATAAAGAGCCGGTCCGCAGCACAGTGACTTCATTGTACTGCGGACCAGCGAAGAGGACACATCGGGGTGAGTATAGAGCTCTCCCCACCCCCTCCCCAGCACTGCACCCCTCCCAGCAAGGAAGGGGGGGTCAGTTAACACCTTCCTTGCTGGGATGGGTGCAGTCTGACATCAGTCTGGCCCCCAAGGGGTTAAGGGGGATGCAATACATCCTCCCTTAACCCCTTGGGGGCCAGACTGTAAGCAGCGATCTGTAAAGATGCTGCATACTGTAAGGTGCACAACACCGCTCACAATGATGGGTGTTGTGCTCCTGTTTGTGTGTTTTTTGTGTGTTTCTCCCTTTTTGTTTTTCAGATATCGGTATCCTGTGGATTACGTCGGATTACATGGACTACGTCGATGACCAGCGGTTTTAAATGTTTTTTTTTTATAAAATGGTCAATGAGGGGTGTGGGGGTGCTTTTATTTGAATAAAAAATTTTTTTAACTTGTGTCTTGTCTTTATTTCTTTACTTTATAGACTTAGTAGTGGAAGCCGTCTAATAGACGGAATCCATTACTAAGTTGGGGCCTAGTGTTAGCCGGTATAAAATGGCTAACACTAACCCCCTATTATTACCCCAGTACCCAATGCCACCAGGGGTACTGGGAAGAGCCGGGTGCCAGTGGTCCCAGAGCGTCAAAATTGGTTTTTAACCCGGCTAGTTATAAAAATAGGGGGGACCCTATGCGTTTTTTTTTTTAAATAAATAAATAATTTAAAAAAAAACCGCATAGGGTCCCCCCTATTTTTATAACCAGCCGGGTTAAAAACCAAACGACAGCAGCCTGGTAACACCAGGGTGGGAAGAGCCATTGGTTTAGGCCCTCCCCAGCCTAAATCTTACCAGCCTGCTGCCGCCCGGTCCAGGAGCGCCAATTTTGACGCTCCGGGACCACTGGCACCCGGCTCTTCCCAGTACCCCTGGTGGCATTGGGTACTGGGGTAATAATAGGGGTAGTGTTAGCCATTTTATTCCGGCTAACACTAGGCCCCAACTTAGTAATGGATTCCGTCTATTAGACGGCTTCCACTACTAGGTCTATAAAGTAAAGAAATAAAGACAAGACACAAGTTAAAAAAATTTTTTATTCAAATAAAAACACCCCCCACACCCCTCATTGACCATTTTATAAAAAAAAAAACATTAAAAAAACGCTGGTCATCGACGTAGTCCACGGAATCCGACGTAATCCACAGGATACCGATATCTGAAAAACAAAAAGGGAGAAACACACAAAAAACACATAAACAGGAGCACAACACCCATCATTGTGAGCGGTGTTGTGCACCTTACAGTATGCAGCATCTTTACAGATCGCTGCTTACAGTCTGGCCCCCAAGGGGTTAAGGGAGGATGTATTGCATCCCCTTTAACCCCTTGGGGGCCAGACTGATGTCAGACTGCACCCATCCCAGCAAGGAAGGGGTTAACTGACCCCCCCTTCCTTGCTGGGAGGGGTGCAGTGCTGGGGAGGGGGTGGGGAGAGCTCTATACTCACCCCGATGTTGCCTCTTCGCTGGTCCGCAGCACAATGAAGTCACTGTACTGCGGACCGGCTCTTTATATGTGCGCTGAGCCGATCAGCCAATCAGCTGAGCGCACATATAATTCTAAATGTTTCTTCTAATAATGCTATTGTGATAACATAATTAGAAGAAACATTTGATGTTTTCATTAAAGTAAAGTGATGATTAGTACAGAAAGCTCTATTGCCGGCATATAAATTAACGGCTTATGGAGCTTCCTATACTAATTAATATTTAATTAATAAAACACATTTTCGATGAAATAAATTCAGTTTTGTTGGTCAATAATTTAATTCTAACGAATCCATCATTGTGCAATTAAATATACTGTCAAAAAATAAATATATATATAAATATACATTTATTTATATATCTATTTATTTTAACAGTATATTTAATTGCAAAATGATGGATTAGTTTAAATTTAATTAGTGAACAACGAAAGGCACTTTATTACAACGAAAATGTGTTTTATTATTTTAATAGATTAACCATGAGAGACATCGGCATGAGAGACATCGGCATTAGTGCAGAGGATCGCAAACCCCGGTAATAGCAATTCATGTAAACTGTGTTCCCTGCTTTCCCAGATGCATCCAGAGGTGTTTGCATCACTTTCTTAAGATTTTATTTGTTATTTTTAGTTGAACCAGATTTCCAAGTAAATGACCGTATGTTTTGAGCCGCATGTCTATTTTTTCCCACGGCCGGAGTTTCATCCGCACATTTACAGCCGCATAAAAAATACAGCCGCACAGTTACATAGTGTGAACCTAGCCTTAGGCCGCAAGCCTCATAGTGTGCCATGCGCGCCCGCATCAGAACTCTGTGGCATGAAAGATCATCCGGCTGGTACAGCAGTACCGGCCAGGAGGATCTTTTAAGAGACTTGCCGCTCTTTGACCCGGCTGGGTCACAGAACGGCAATCTCTTACACCGTGTGAACATGGCCTTATGGTGTAATTACTATATTATGTAAAGTGCTGAATCCAAATACAGAAGCACCGAAGCTTTATAAGAATACAAACTGGGAAAGTATATATATGTACTAGGGTGGCCCCATACAAATATATATATATATTAGGGATGAGCGAACTTATGAAAAGTTCGATTCGGTTCGACCTGGCGAACTTTCGTGAAGTTCGTATAGTGATGAGCAAATAATGAGATATTTGAATATTCGATATTCGTACGAATGTCCCGCGAATATTCGATAAATATTCATTAAGCGTTCAAATCCCCCAGCTTCCGGTTTTATCCTCCAAATGGTCAAATAGATGTTTTTCACTAACCGAATACTTGTTCCCATAGACTTTAATGGGATTGAATATTCGATCGAATATTCGAATATTCGCAGGATATTCGTACGCATATCGAATATTCGAATATCTCACTATTCGCTCATCACTACTCCAAGTCTACAATGACACCTCAGGAAATTATGCCAACACCACTGGAATGCAACTGGGACAGCAGGGAAAGCATCTGATACCCAAAAATCGCTGGTAATAAAGTCACAAGTCGATGTTATACAGGTGAATTACCTGGTTACTAGAGATGAGCGAATAGTGAAATATTCGATTCGATTGGATTAGATTCACATAGCTCCCGATATTCGACTATTCGAACGAATATCGAATCCCATTATAGTCTGTAGGAGAAAAATCCTTGGGACCTGGAAATCAATATTCGACGAATTGGAGGTCACCAAGTGCACAATGAAACCTCATGAAATGATGCCAACACCTCTGGATGCATATGGGACAGGAGGGGAAGCATGTATGCATGCCTCTGAGGCTGCCTAATCGCACCAGTACGCCAAATTCTGGGCAACAGCATGGCAGTGATCACACAGTGAACCATTAAAACAGAGGTAGCATATAAACTATCCCAAAATTGGTGACAGCAAGCAAGGTTACTGTGTGTTTCCATTCAGTGACAGCAAACAAGGCTACTGGGTGTTTCCATTCATAGACAGTAAACAAGAGTACTGGGTGTTTCCATTCATTTCAGCAAACAAGGACACTGGGTGTTTCCATTCATTGACACCAATTAAGAGTACTAGATGTTTCCATTCATTGACAGCAAACAAGGTTACTGGGTGTTTCCATTCAATGCCAGCAAACAAGGTCGCTGGGTGTTTCCACTCAGTGACAGCAAACAATGTTACTGAGTGTTTGCATTCAGTGACAGCAAACAAGGTCGCTGGGTGTTTCCATTCATTGACAGCAAACAAGAGTACTGGGTGTTTCCATTTATTCACAGCAAACAAGGTTACTGGGTGTTTCCATTCAGTGACAGTGAACAAGGTCGCTGGGTGTTTCCATTCATTGACAGCAAACAAGAGTACTGGGTGTTTCCATTCATTGACATCAAACAAGGTTATTGGGTGTTTCCATTCATTGACAGCAAACAATGTTACTGGGTGTTTCCATTCAGTGACAGCAAACAAGGTTGCTGGGTGTTTCCATTTATTGACAACAATCAAGAGTACTGGATGTTTCCATTCATTGACAGCAAACAAGATTACTGGGTGTTTCCATTCAATGACAGCAAACAAGGTCGCTGGGTGTTTCCACTCAGTGACAGCAAACAATGTTACTGAGTGTTTGCATTCAGTGACAGCAAACAAGGTCACTGGGTGTTTCCATTCATTGATAGCAAACAAGAGTAGTGGGCGTTTCCATTCATTGACAGCAAACAAGGTTACTGGGTGTTTCCATTCAGTGACAGCAAACAAGGTCGCTGGGTGTTTCCATTCATTGACAACAAACAAGAGTACTGGGTGTTTCCATTCATCGACATCAAACAAGGTTATTAGGTGTTTCCATTCATTGACAGCAAACAAGGTTACTGGGTGTTTCCATTCAGTGACAGCAAACAAGGTTGCTGGGTGTTTCCATTCATTGACCGCAAACAAGAGTACTGGGTGTTTCCATTCAGTTACAGCAAACAAGGTTGCTGGGTGTTTCCACTCATTGACAGCAAACAAAAGTACTGGGTGTTTCAATTCATTGACAGCAAACAAGGTTACTGGGTGTTTCCATTCAGTGACAGCAAACAAGGTTGCTGGGTGTTTCCACTCAGTGACAGCAAACAAGGTCGCTGGGTGTTTCCACTCAGCGACAGCAAACAAGTTTACTGGGTGTTTGCATTCAACAACAACAAACAAGGCTACTGGGTATTTACATTCATTGACAGCAAACAAGGTTACTGGGTGTTTCCATTCAGTGATAGCAAACAAGGCTACAGGGTGTTTTCAATCAGTGACAGCAAACAAGCTTACTGGGTGTTTGCATTCAGTGACAGCAAACAAGGTTACTGGATGTTACCATTTAAATATGTAGTAGCAAATCTACAAGGGGTAGTGCAAGCACTCTGCTGACCAAGTGCTTTGTGCTGCTGATACGTGCTCCACTGCTTGATCTAAAAAAAAAGAGTAGTACGTGTGTTCATCCAGTGCTATGTGCTGCTACGTCATACATAAATACACAGGGTGGTACAAGCAGGCTGCTGTGCTACTATAAGGCACTCTGTTTACCAAGTGCTACCTGCTACATAATACAGCCGACCAGCTGTACCTATAAAATATTCATACACCCTTCAATAACCAGGTAATTCACCTGTATAACATCGACTTGTGACTTTATTACTGGCGATTTTGGGGTGTCAGATGCTTCCCCTGCTGTCCCAGTTGTATTCCAGTGGTGTTGGCATCATTTCCTGAGGTGTCATTGTGGACTTGGAAACCTCCAAGTGGTCGAATAGATGTTTTTCAATAATCGAATACTTGTTCCCATAGACTTTAATGGGATCGAATATTCGATCAAATAATCGAATTTTAGGAGATATGCGTACGCATATCGAATATTCCAGATTCGTTATGAACTTTTTGCGAAGTTCGTAACGAATCTGGTTCGTTACGGTTCGGTTCGCTCATCCCTAATATATATATATATATATATATATATATATATATATATATATATGCTAAGAGGAGATAAAACATGAATAATTACCAAGCTAGGTTCCATGCTATAGCCCTTTATACGCATTGGGTTGCTGAGTTTTTGTTTTACTTTATATGACACCATGGAGCTGTGATATTCTTCCAGGCTTTGGTCCCTGGGGGTCACCCTTATTAAAAGGCTCCTCCTCTGTTTGACTTTCTTGCTCATGTTTTGTCATGCCTTGTTCTGAGATCTAATAAAATACTAATTTCTTAGGTTTATAAATAGTAGTGTGCACCAAATGATCCTCTCCTGCTCCTCTTCTACCAAAGCATTACACTTACATAAAATGCAACTTGCCCCACAAAAAGAGAGCCCCATAGAGATACAGAAAACAAAAGAATAAAATATTACTGGGCAAATCAAAGCCAATGTTTTAGGTAAATATTGGCCCAGGTCTGAGATTTACATTTCACAAAAGGAGAGTTGTAACTTTTTATTGATATGTAACTCTTGCAACTCTTGTCTGTGTCAGCTGCCGATGATTTTGGTGTCGGACCTAAAGACCACTGTCATCGGCTGATTGTTGTCTTTATTAAACGGAATGATAATCGGATGAATCGACCGGATTCAGCCGATGATCGCTCCGTGTAATAGGGCCCTTAGTGTATACATGTGTCAGGAAAGCATGTTGTAAAAAGATGTTAATCTCAAACCATACATCTCACTTAAAGCGACTCTGTACCCACAATCTGTCCCCCCTAAACCACTTGTACCTTCAGATAGCCGCTTTTAATCCAAGATCTGTCCTGGGGTCCGATCGGCAGGTGGTGCAGTTATTGTCCTAAAAACAACTTTTAATCCTACAGCGCTATGTCTAACGGCCGAGGCTTACATTTGTATATGCATTAAGCTGGCACAACATCTCCTTCCCTCCTCCCCGCCCTCCTCAGCATTAGGAATGATCCAGGAACATTTACTGCTGTTTGAGCTTTGCACAGGTGTATTAACGATCCAGCCCATGTTCATTATGCACACAGGTGGGGAATAGGAAGCAATCTGCCTGGAGCATTCCTAATGATGAGGAGGGTGGGGAGGAAGGACAGAGAGGTAGTGCTAGCCTAATGCATATACAAATGTAAGCCCCGGCCGTTAGACACAGCGCTGCCGGATTAAAAGTCGTTTTTAAAACAATAACTACATCCCCTGCCGAACGGACCCCAGGACAGATCTTGGATTAAAAGCAGCTATCCGAAGGTACAAGTGGTTTGGGGGGGGGGGGGGGTCAGATTGTGGGTACAGAGTCGATTTAAGTTTAGAGATTGGTATGGAAAGAACACATCTGTATAGAATGTTCATATACAGGAACTGTCTATATATGGGCAATTACATCATTAGAGGTTCCCCAAGATTTACTGGACAGTCTGTATATATAACTGTCCGTAGCAGAGCAAAGCTTTCACAATGAAGCCAGTGATGGGAAAAAAAAACCTTTGGATTCAAATACTGGGTGCTGCACTTATAACTCATAAAACCTTTTTTAGTTATTCTGAACTCTATATAAAATGCTTTATAAGAAAAAAAAAATTGTGCCCATCCTCCCTCCTGCTAATGTGATGGTATGGGCAATAATTCCAAAATGTTCCAAACTCCAAATCATTAAAAGTTGGATTAGAATGACTTTACAGTATGTTCTTACTGAGACAAGAGCAGGTTAAAATACAAGTTTCAAGCCAGTTGTAGTTAGCTATAATGTTCTATAAGAAAGGTGTCAAAGGGCAGAATACTGATGACATCCACTTACATGGCTCTCATCACTGAGGGGGGTGGATGCTTAATAGCCTAATTGCACACAGATAAGGATATTTTAGGTGCTATTCACATGGTTATGTGCAGTCCCATACACTATATACCAGCAGTTTTTTGGTCATGCTCATCCTTTTGGATCAGGCGGCTGGTCTGCACTTTCTCAGTGTATTACACAAAATACTAACAGACCATTAGAGATGAGCGAAGTGAATCTGGTGAATTCACACAAATTTAGGAAATTCGCAAAAAACATGGCGGTTGCACATGTTAGCTGTCTGGAGCGTCACTGGGTGGTAGAAAGGGATTAACAGTAATCCCTAGTGTCCATCCAATCAAATGCATGCCCCTCTGTGATGTCAGCACCTCCCCCTCTATATAAGGTGATTCATTTCTGGAGGTGGCCAGTTGGCTGTGTGGAGGAGAGAGAAGAATCGCAGTAGGCAGTTACAGCAAAGCAGGGAGAGACTAACAGAGTAATATAGGGGCAGAGAGGAGAGGATAGGAGGGCTAATTGTGGGTGATTTTTTTTTTTTTTTTTTGTAGCTGTAAACCAAGTGTCCAGTTTACCAAGTAACTGGGTATCTATAGGAATTCACTAGGACCAGTGAAGACACAGTCCATATTATTCAATCAGTAGGCACTGGGCACTGTAAACTCCTGTAATTTCCTAGTGAGTTATACCAAGTTACTGGGATCAGTGAATTGAATGTGCGCCTTACAGAGTCAGTGGTCGCACTCCACTCCTACTGTGTTATACAAGTTTGGTTTCATTAGTGAACTGAACATGCACCTTATATAATCAGTGCTCGCGCTCCACTCCTACTGTGTTATAAAGATTTGTGGAAATAGATGTTACACCACTGTTCTGATGCGATAGGCCCCATAGCAGATGCTATGGCTATTATGGTGAAAGTTACGCACACTGTTCAGTAGCACATCTGCTATGATATTTAGTCATGTAAAAAGACAGAAACCTAGTAGAACATTATAAATTAAAGGAATTTAGTAGCTTTCACTACAACACACTAAAGCAGAACCATCATTTTCCATCCTTAATAAATAAAAGAAAAAAGACCTATGAACCTGTGAACAGAGTCTAAGAATGCTGCTTCTGTCCAAATAGAACATACTTTAAGCACTGTATAAGGATACTTTCTATGGACAGTTAACCTTAGAGGGATTTTCAGGGAGTAAAACATTGATGGAATATCCTTAGGCTAGGCCATGAATGTTTGATTGGTGAATGGGCAGACATTCTGTTGTGCCTATTTAATTCTGTTGATCATCAGGGGGTCTCCTACTGATCAATTATTGGTGGCCCTATCCTAAGGCCATAAGGATAAGACATCCGTCAAGTGAACGCATTGGCCCACTCATAGAAGGTCTGGTGATTTTTTTTAGATATGTGAAAGACAAATGGATCAAATATAGTATAACACACATAACACTGCAAATTGTGAATATCAACAAGGAAGGAAGACACTGACATCAAAGTATGCATGATGATTACTTATACTAAACAATATCGACTTTTTAACGCTAACAATAGCTGAAGGTTAATAGAACTGTAAACCACAAGGATGAAAATGCAAAATTTGTAGTACACAATTCAACATAAACAATTCAACTATATTAGAAGAGCTTCAGAAGTTTCAGATACACAGGCAGAGCTCTTATTAAAGAGATTCTCCCATCTTGCCGTTATCCCCTATCGACAGCATAGGGCAAAGCTATCTGATCATGGAGGATCTGTTGGCTGGGGCCCCCCTCAAGAACAGGGATCCAAATCTTCTGTTATGATGGAGCAGTACATCTTGCATGCGCATCACTTCTCCATTAATTCTTTATGGGAGCTGTCAGAGATAGTCGTGATAATGCAGATCCTTCTTAATGATCTATGATAAAAATAATGAACACAGTGCCAGCACACGTGCACAACTCATCTCTCCATTCCTAAGCATGAATTGAATCCACATGTTCAAAATCATAGATAACTATGCCCTATTCACACAGTTGATCCACAAATCTGTATAAGTTAAAATACTGTTTTAGCAATTTAAGAGGTATTGGCTGAAAAACAATGTTAGTAGCCAGGATAACTACATATTGGGATCAATAGCAACAAAGGCATCGAGGAGGTAAGATGCCTGGTGTCACTTGTCAACCCTCTGATTGCCCTATGCAAAGTAAACACAGGGTGCTGATTGCTTGTTATGGCAGCCAAGGGCTTTATTAGGTCCCTCGTGGCTGCCATGATTGTGCTATTTACCCCTTCATGTCATAACCAATTTTCATTTTTCCACTTTGGTATTTTCTTCCTTGTGTTTAAAAGCCATAACACCCACAGACCCATATGAGGGTTTTTTTTGTGTGTGACAACAATTGTACTTTTTAATGACACTTTTTCCATTTATGGTGAACAATACCATGATTGCTCATTGGGATCAATGTAGTACATATGTACTGCATTGATCCGTGAAATCTGTACTTGATTGCTTCAGGCTGCTGAAGGTGACCTGAAGCCATCACTGAACCAGGGACCACACTGGGACACAAAAGAGGCCTTGTGCGGTAAGTATAACAAATGCGTTTAAATGCCTTCATTAGTGATCGAGTGGGGGGACGTCTTGCCTTGATTTTTATTATTTTTAATAAAATATTTAAGTGACTTTTTTTAGCTCAACTAGAACACATGACTATGCAGTACTTCTGCTTTACAGTGTATTTTAAATGTTAGTATCAGGCTAGGTTCCCAACTCAGAAACATAACAGGAAAAGACAGCTGTATAGTAATATAGATCAACGTTAATAATGATCATGATCATGGATCATTATTTGCAACCCCTTTCCCCACTATGTTCCTGAAGCGGATTCTAGGGCCTAAGAACCGAGCAAAGATGGCAGACCTTAAAATCTTCATTTAGCCTTCAACTGTAATGACAGCCTACCAGCCTCATTGAATAGCATAGTGGGCTTCTTTCTTTCTAACCACTTAGATGCCATGGACACTATCAAACATTGCATGTAATGGGTTAAATATCTAGGACTGGGATTATTTTTGATCCTGGCTGTTCTGTAATCATCCAATCATCATCACCATGTATGCACTACTCATAACACATATTCACTATAAATCTTCATATAAACGTTTGCTGTCTCTTCACATTTTTGTCTGGGTCATATACCTTCCTCTGGTTGGTGAGGCGTGCACCCATCAAAAAAATATCTTTTGCATATTTCTTTTTGTATATATTTTTTTCTATGCTGCTCGACTTTGCTAAATATGATGATTATACTAGCCTTACTTTTTAAAGTAAAATTCAAGAGAAATTCTTGAGAACAAATCTAAGCAATAGCCCAAGCAAAACAGAATTAAATCCTTAAAATTATCTAAAAATTACATTGGTCTTCCCGAAAACTCTGACCGCACTTGATGCATGACTAGATAGCAATCTTAAATTAGAAAATGCCAAAGACAATCTTCTGAATGAATACAAGTGCAAGCAGTAATGATGTGTCAAGAACAAAATCCAAAAAAATCTTTTGATAAAAATCTGTACAAAACTGAAGATCTAATTAAAAGGTCAACTTAATGAAACATGTGAGTGTGCAATAAAAGGCGGACTACAAAGTTTAAAAAATGCAAATAAATCACTAAAGCTAAGTAATCATCTGAGGGCCGTTAAACATACAGAGAGTAAACACCTTAACAAACTAAGTTGGTTTTACCAGGTAAATGTATAGCATAAGTGGTCTAGGAAACCAAGAGCCACATGATGAACAATACAAGCTTCTAATGGTATTCCTTAAAGATAGAGGAAGTAAGCAGGAGCATAGCTAGGATTCATGGACCCATATAGCAAAAAACTGTACAGGGCCCCGTGGATGCTGAACAGCCTTCCACCCCAGCCCCATCCCACTCTACTGGCCCTATGCAGTCCCTTGGCATTTCTTCATTTCTCCCAGGTCCCTGGTGCATGAGTGGCGGGGAGCTGGGAGATCAAACATTGGTGGACTGTGCAGGGCCAGGTGAGTATATATATGTATGTCGTTAGTACTGTTAGACAGTACTGGTGTGAGCCACAGTCCAGGGGGTGGGGGTTCTGGTGCAAGCCACAGTCTGGGGAAGAGGGTGCTAATAGTGGCATACAATGAAGGCAGACCACATTTCGCCAGGCCCCATAGCAGTTCTGTGGTCTGCCTTCATGGTAGTGCTACTTCTGAAGTTAGAATAAATAAACAAAGTGGAGAGACTGTGGTGAAAATGCTATAATACGTCTTATAGCATGTATTTATTAATATGTACATTAAACACAAACATGAAAAACAGGTTTTATAATTAGATGATTATAGGTAGAGGTATAAGGGGTAAGGGGTAAAGGTACGAGATAGGTTACCCCTGGTTTAACCCTGCCTATTGCTGAAGTGGGACCCCCTGGTTTAGGCGTCCCCAAACAACAGGAGGGACTGACCCTGTGCTAGGGTTGTGTAGGTCTTTCCCGTTACAGATGTCAGTTATCACTGTGTCTGGTAATACGGTAATATACAAAGTGTGTAGCATATAAAAGGCAGGTGTAGATGTTTTTTTGTCGTGGTTCTGATATCCCTTCTTCCGTTTATCCAACGCATTTCCCTTGTTCTATGGCGACAAGTTCCTAAGGGAGTAGGAAGAGTGTTGGAGTATCAATCGGATATGCCTTGATACATGTCTCAGTCTGATCCAGGAAAAATTGAATTTACAGATGAATATTGTGGGTGCTCCCAAGTCTGCTGTAGGGGATCACCGTTGTATGTATAGAGATACGTCTGGTGGACAAGTTGTGGTCACTTTATCCAGATTTGTGTCTGGTCTTGTGTGTTAGTTGTTTTCTGCCTTTACAGTATGATCAACTGTATAGTATTAATACGAGCTGTAGTAGATAAGTAACCAGCAATCTCAGTTCCCAGATGGTGTTAGTAAACAGGTGTAGTTAGTTTGATACAGATAGTTTTTCTCCTGCAGAGTGATGAGCTGCGGAGCGTGCACTAAGTCTGCTGTGAGGTCTCAGAGATGCTGAGACATCTACCCTCTGTGCGAGGGTGCCTGATGGAGGCGCGTCCTCGTGTGCTGGCTACTGCTGTTGTTTGGGGACGCCTAAACCAGGGGGTCCCACTTCAGCAATAGGCAGGGTTAAACCAGGGGTAACCTATCTCGTACCTTTACCCCTTACCCCTTATACCTCTACCTATAATTATCTAATTATAAAACCTGTTTTTCATGTTTGTGTTTAATGTACATATTAATAAATACATGCTATAAGACGTATTATAGCATTTTCACCACAGTCCCTCCACTTTGTTTATTTATTCTAAAAAAGCCTAGGACTGTGGGAACTCTCTACCTAAGTTTAATCATTAGGTTCCCCGACCCAACTGCTAAGCTACTTCTGAAGTTAGCCAAGAAATATGAAAACATTGACAAGATGCTACCTTCACAGCTGAGCCATTGCCATACTATTGCCATACTTAAACAGCATACTCAAGCCTTAGCCCGTTTTGCATACATGTAATCCAATTATACATTGACCTCATAGTCTACCTCTTCTCTCAAAATGCATTTTAGCTGTCAATAGAGACTGAATGAGCATTATAGAAGGCAGTTAAGAGTTAACCCCTTGCCTCCGCAGCCTGTTTTGGCCTTAATGACCAGGCTCATTTTTCAAAATCTGACCTGTCTCACTTTATGCGCTTATAGCTCAGTGATGCTTTAACCTATGCTAGCGATTCTGAGACTGTTTTTTTGTCACATATGGCACTTTATATTAGTGGCAAAATTTGGTCACTACTTTGTGTGTTTTTTGTGAAAAACATCAAAATATCATGAAAAATTTGAAAATTTTGCATTTTATGAACTTTTGAAATTCTCTGCTTCTAAAAAAGGAAGTCATAGCACATAAATTAGTTACTAAATCACATTACCAATATGTCCTCTTTATTCTGGCATAATTTGGGAAACATATTTTACTTTTTTAGGCTGTTATGGGGCTTAGAAATTTATTAGCAAATTATCACATTTTGTGAAAGTTTCCAAAACTGATTTTTTTTTTAGGGACCAGTTCTTTTTTTAAGTTGATTTAGGAGGCTTGTATGCTGTAAAACCCCATAAGTGACCCCATTTTGGAAACTAGACACCTTAAAGAATTAATCTAGGGGTATAATGAGCATTTTAACCCTACAGGGGCTGGAGGAAAGTATTCACAATTAGGCCTTAAAGAAATCGAAAATTTTAATTTTCCAATAATATATATGTTTAGATTAAAGTTTCTCCTTTCCAAAAGGAACATGAGAGAATCTGCACCCCACAATTTGTAACACAGGTTCTCTTGAGTACAACGGTACCCCATATGTGGGCGTAAACCACTGTATGGGCACACAGCGGGGCTCAGAAGGGAAGGAGCGCCAATTAGCATTTTCAGTGCAGATTTTGCTGAAGAAGTTTCTGAGCACCAGGTGCGTTTGCAGCGCCCCTGTAGTGCCCGTAGAAGAGAACCCCCCCAAAAGTCACCCCATTTTGGAAAGTACACCCCTCAAAGAATTCATCTTGGGGTGTGGTGACCTTTTTGACCCCACAGGTATTAGAGCAAAGTATTTAAAATTAGACAGTAAAAATGAAAAACTCGAATTTTTCCAATAATATGTTCGTTTAGTTTTAATTTATCAATTTCACAAGGAACATGAGAGAATCCGCACCCCAAAATTTGTAACGCAGGTTCTCCTGAGTACAACGGTACCCCATATGGGGGCATAAACCACTGTATGGGCACACAGCAGGGCTCAGAAGGGAAGGAGCGCCAATTAGCTTTTTCAGTTCAGATTTTGCTGAAGAAGTTTCTGAGCGCCAGGTGCGTTTGCAGAGCCCCTGTAGTGTCCGTAGAAGAGGACCCCCCCCCCAAAAGTCACCCCATTTTGGAAAGTACACCCCTCAAAGAATTCATCTTGGGGTGTGGTGACCATTTTGACCCCACAGGTATTAGAGGAAAGTATTTAAAATTAGACAGTAAAAATGAAAAACTCGAATTTTTCCAATAATATGTTCGTTTAGTTTAAAATTTCTCAATTTCACAAGGAACATGAGAGAATCCGCACCCCAAAATTTGTAACGCAGGTTCTCCTGAGTACAACGGTACCCCATATGGGGGCATAAACCACTGTATGGGCACACAGGAGGGCTCAGAAGGAAGGGAGCGCCAATTAGCATTTTCAGTTCAGATTTTGCTGAAGAAGTTTCTGAGCCCCAGGTGCGTTTGCAGTGTCCCTGTAGTGTCCGCAGAAGAGAACCCCCCCATAAGTCACCCCATTTTGGAAAGTGCACCCCTCAAAGAATTCATCTTGGGGTGTGTTGACCATTTTGACCCCACAGGTATTAGAGGAAAGTATTCAAAATAAGACAGTAAAATTGAAAAACTTGAATTTTTCCAATAATATGTTTGTTTAGTTTGAAATTTCTCAATTTCACGAGGAACAGGAGAGAAGCTGCATGCCCAAATCTGTAACGCAGGTTCCCCTGAGTAGAACGGTACCCCATATGGGGGCATAAACCACTGTATGGGCACCCAGCCGGGCTCAGAAGGGAAGGAGCGCCAATTAGCATTTTCAGTGCAGATTTTTCCGAAGAAGTTTCTGAGCGCCAGGTGTGTTTGCAGCGCCCCTGTAGTGTCAGCAGAAGAGAACCCCCCCAAAAGTCACCCCATTTAGGAAAGTATACTGTTCAAAGAATTCATCTTGGGGTGCAGTGAGCGGTTTGACCCCACAGGTATTAGAGGAAAGTATTCAAAATAAGACAGTAAAAATGAAAAACTCGAATTTTTCCAATATATGTTCGTTTAGTTTAAAATTTCTCAATTTCACGAGGAATGGGAGAAAAAATGTACCCCAAAATCTGTAACGCAGGTTCTCCTGAGTACAACGGTACCCCATATGTGGGCATAAACCACTGTATGGGCACACAGCGGGGCTCAGAAGGAAGGGAGCGCCAATTTGCTGGAGCAAAACCGCAGCTAGTAATGGTTATTAGAATAGCGCAGTTACTAAAATACAAAAAAAAAATGAGATTACAGGTAATGTGGGGTGGTCACGGATAATCTGCGGTGGTTACGGGCAACGAGGGGTGGTAACGGGCAACGAGGGGTGGTAACGGGCAACGTGGGGTGGTTACGGATAAACTGAAGTGCTTATAGGTAATCTGGGATGGGAACCTGTAACGTGCGGTGGTCGGGGGCAACGTGCGGTGGTCGGGGGCAACGTGTGGTGGTCGGGGGCAACGTGCGGTGGTCGGGGGCAACGTGCGGTGGTCGGAGGCAACGTGTGGTGGTCGGAGGCAACGTGTGGTGGTCGGGGGCAACGTGTGGTGGTCGGGGGCAACGTGTGGTGGTCGGGGGCAACGTGCGGTGGTCGGGGGCAACGTTCGGTGGTCGGGGGCAACGTGTGGTGGTCAGAGGCAACGTGCGGTGGTCAGAGGCAACGTGCGGTGGTCAGAGGCAACGTGCGGTGGTCAGAGGCAATCTGGGGGGAATTACATGTGATTAGGGGCAACCTGGGGGGGTTACAGACAATCTGCGGTGGTTACGGGCAACATGGGGTGGTTACAGACAATCTGGGGTGGTTACGGATAAACGGAAGTGCTTATAGGTAATCAGGGGTGGGTACATGTAATTTTGGGTGGTTACGGCAATCTGGAGGGGGTCACTGGCAACGTGTGTGAGTTAGAGGCAACGTGCAGTGGTTAGAGGCAACGTGCGGTGGTTACGTGCAATATGCGGGGTTACGGGCAATCGGGGCTGATTACGGACCATCTGGAGGGGCTCACTGGCAATTTGGGGTGGTTACAGGCAACGTGCGGTGGTTATGGGCAACGTGCGGTGGTTACGGGCAACATGCGGTGGTTATAGGCAATGTCCGGTGGTTATAGGCAACGTGCGGTGGTTAGTGGCAACGTGCAGTGGTTATGGGCAACGTGCGGTTGTTATGGGCAGCGTGCGGTGGTTATGGGCAACGTGCGGTGGTTAGTGGCAACGTGCGGTGGTTATGGGCAGCGTGCGGTGGTTAGTGGCAACGTGCGGTGGTTATGGGCAACGTGCGGTGGTTATGGGCAACGTGCGGTGGTTAGGGGCAGCGTGCGGTGGTTAGTGGCAACGTGCGGTGGTTATGGGCAACGTGCGGTGGTTAGTGGCAATGTGCGGTGGTTAGTGGCAACGTGCGGTGGTTAGTGGCAACGTGCGGTGGTTATGGGCAACGTGCGGTGGTAAGTGGCAACGTGCGGTGGTTAGTGGCAACGTGCGGTTGTTATGGGCAACGTGCGGTGGTTATGGGCAATGTGCGGTGGTTTGTGGCAACGTGCGGTGGTTAGTGGCAACGTGCGGTGGTTAGTGGCAACGTGCGGTGGTTATGGGCAACGTGCGGTGGTTATGGGCAATGTGCGGTGGTTATGGGCAACGTGCGGTGGTTATAGGCAACGTGCGGTGATTACGGGCAATCTGGGGTGGATACGGGCAATCTGGGGCGGATATGGGCAACCTGCGGTGGTTACGGGTAATTTGGGGGGGCTAGGGGTAATCTGGGAGTAAACTGCAATTATTACTATAATAAAAAGTGTGTGTTTTATTTTTTTGTATGTTTGTCACTTTTTGTACTTTATACATTAATTTTCACTGTATTACTATGATTACTGTGATATTTTCTATCACAGTAATCATAGTTCAGTGACAGAGACCACATTGGTCTCTGTCACTTTAAATTTTCAGAGCTAACTGCTTCTGTAGCGCATGCGCACTTCAGAATCAGCCTGGACGTCGAGGAGGACGGAGCTCCGTGGATCAGGTAACGTATGTGGGGAAGGGGGGGGGTGACTGGGGGACGGGGGTGACTGGGCGGGTGGGGGGGCGACTTGGGGGGGGGGCACGGTGACACTTTTTATCCCCTGTCACCAATGATTTATGGTGACGGGATAAAAAGTGCCGGCAGCACTGGGAACAGGCGATCGGCGGTATATAGTATATACTGCCGATCGCCTGCTCCGGGACCACACGGGGGGGGTCCCCGATCACTGCCCCATGCTCTCCGCTACCTCCGGTGGCGGAGAGCATGGGGCTTTGATCACTTATTCATTTCCATCCCTGCGAACAAACGATGTTTGTTCGCAGGGATGGGGGCGGCCATCTTGGATCTGATGGCCGCCCGGGTAGGGTGATCGGGGGGCTGATCTGGGGTCTGAGGGGACATTTTTCATCTCCCCCCACCGTGGATTCACGGTGGGGGGAGATGAAAGCTATCGGCGGCGCCGGTAATGCCCGGTACCGGCGGATCGCCGCTAAAGAGGTAGTAGCGGCGATCCGCCGGTATCGGAGGACGAGGGGAGGGGGCCGGGGGACACACTGTTAGTGGCGGTGGGGGGAGGCAGCGTTCTGCAGCCTCCCCCCGCCGCCCGATCGGCGGGGGACACTGAATCTCCCCATAGACGCTGCGGTCGCATTGACCGTGGCGTTTATGGGGTTAACTGCCCGGGGGGGGGAGCGCGGCTCCCCTCCGGGCAGTGGCAGCAGGAGGATGCTGTGTGACACAGCCTCCTCCTGCTGCCCGATCTCACCCAGGGACAGAGGGGGGAGGCAGGGAAAGCATGACGTCCAGGGACGTCATGATGCATTCTGCCACTGCTTTTCATGACGTCCCTGGACGTCATTACCCCTTATACCTCTACCTATAATTATCTAATTATAAAACCTGTTTTTCATGTTTGTGTTTAATGTACATATTAATAAATACATGCTATAAGACGTATTATAGCATTTTCACCACAGTCCCTCCACTTTGTTTATTTATTCTAAAAAAGCCTAGGACTGTGGGAACTCTCTACCTAAGTTTAATCATTAGGTTCCCCGACCCAACTGCTAAGCTACTTCTGAAGTTAGCCAAGAAATATGAAAACATTGACAAGATGCTACCTTCACAGCTGAGCCATTGCCATACTATTGCCATACTTAAACAGCATACTCAAGCCTTAGCCCGTTTTGCATACATGTAATCCAATTATACATTGACCTCATAGTCTACCTCTTCTCTCAAAATGCATTTTAGCTGTCAATAGAGACTGAATGAGCATTATAGAAGGCAGTTAAGAGTTAACCCCTTGCCTCCGCAGCCTGTTTTGGCCTTAATGACCAGGCTCATTTTTCAAAATCTGACCTGTCTCACTTTATGCTCTTATAGCTCAGTGATGCTTTAACGTATGCTAGCGATTCTGAGATTGTTTTTTTGTCACATATGGCACTTTATATTAGTGGCAAAATTTGGTCACTACTTTGTGTGTTTTTTGTGAAAAACATCAAAATATCATGAAAAATTTGAAAATTTTGCATTTTATGAACTTCTGAAATTCTCTGCTTCTAAAAAAGGAAGTCATAGCACATAAATTAGTTACTAAATCACATTACCAATATGTCCTCTTTATTCTGGCATAATTTGGGAAACATATTTTACTTTTTTAGGCTGTTATGGGGCTTAGAAATTTATTAGCAAATTATCACATTTTGTGAAAGTTTCCAAAACTGATTTTTTTTTAGGGACCAGTTCTTTTTTTAAGTTGATTTAGGAGGCTTGTATGCTGTAAAACCCCATACGTGACCCCATTTTGGAAACTAGACACCTTAAAAAATTAATCTAGGGGTATAATGAGCATTTTAACCCTACAGGGGCTGGAGGAAAGTATTCACAATTAGGCCTTAAAGAAATCGAAAATTTTAATTTTCCAATAATATATATGTTTAGATTAAAGTTTCTCCTTTCCAAAAGGAACATGAAAGAATCTGCACCCCACAATTTGTAACACAGGTTCTCTTGAGTACAACGGTACCCCATATGTGGGCGTAAACCACTGTATGGGCACACAGCGGGGCTCAGAAGGGAAGGAGCGCCAATTAGCATTTTCAGTGCAGATTTTGCTGAAGAAGTTTCTGAGCGCCAGGTGCGTTTGCAGCGCCCCTGTAGTGCCCGTAGAAGAGAACCCCCCCAAAAGTCACCTCATTTTGTAAAGTACACCCCTCAAAGAATTCATCTTGGGGTGTGGTGACCATTTTGACCCCACAGGTATTAGAGCAAAGTATTTAAAATTAGACAGTAAAAATGAAAAACTCGAATTTTTCCAATAATATGTTCGTTTAGTTTTAATTTATCAATTTCACAAGGAACATGAGAGAATCCGCACCCCAAAATTTGTAACGCAGGTTCTCCTGAGTACAACGGTACCCCATATGGGGGCATAAACCACTGTATGGGCACACAGCAGGGCTCAGAAGGGAAGGAGCGCCAATTAGCTTTTTCAGTTCAGATTTTGCTGAAGAAGTTTCTGAGCGCCAGGTGCGTTTGCAGAGCCCCTGTAGTGTCCGTAGAAGAGGACCCCCCCCCCAAAAGTCACCCCATTTTGGAAAGTACACCCCTCAAAGAATTCATCTTGGGGTGTGGTGACCATTTTGACCCCACAGGTATTAGAGGAAAGTATTTAAAATTAGACAGTAAAAATGAAAAACTCGAATTTTTCCAATAATATGTTCGTTTAGTTTAAAATTTCTCAATTTCACAAGGAACATGAGAGAATCCGCACCCCAAAATTTGTAACGCAGGTTCTCCTGAGTACAACGGTACCCCATATGGGGGGCATAAACCACTGTATGGGCACACAGGAGGGCTCAGAAGGAAGGGAGCGCCAATTAGCATTTTCAGTTCAGATTTTGCTGAAGAAGTTTCTGAGCCCCAGGTGCGTTTGCAGTGTCCCTGTAGTGTCCGCAGAAGAGAACCCCCCCATAAGTCACCCCATTTTGGAAAGTGCACCCCTCAAAGATTTCATCTTGGGGTGTGTTGACCATTTTGACCCCACAGGTATTAGAGGAAAGTATTCAAAATAAGACAGTAAAATTGAAAAACTTGAATTTTTCCAATAATATGTTTGTTTAGTTTGAAATTTCTCAATTTCATGAGGAACAGGAGAGAAGCTGCATGCCCAAATCTGTAACGCAGGTTCCCCTGAGTAGAACGGTACCCCATATGTGGGCATAAACCACTGTATGGGCACCCAGCCGGGCTCAGAAGGGAAGGAGCGCCAATTAGCATTTTCAGTGCAGATTTTTCCGAAGAAGTTTCTGAGCGCCAGGTGCGTTTGCAGCGCCCCTGTAGTGTCAGCAGAAGAGAACCCCCCCAAAAGTCACCCCATTTAGGAAAGTACACCGTTCAAAGAATTCATCTTGGGGTGCAGTGAGCGGTTTGACCCCACAGGTATTAGAGGAAAGTATTCAAAATAAGACAGTAAAAATGAAAAACTCGAATTTTTCCAATATATGTTCGTTTAGTTTAAAATTTCTCAATTTCACGAGGAATGGGAGAAAAAATGTACCCCAAAATCTGTAACGCAGGTTCTCCTGAGTACAACGGTACCCCATATGTGGGCATAAACCACTGTATGGGCACACAGCGGGGCTCAGAAGGAAGGGAGCGCCAATTTGCTGGAGCAAAACCGCAGCTAGTAATGGTTATTAGAATAGCGCAGTTACTAAAATACAAAAAAAAAATGAGATTACAGGTAATGTGGGGTGGTCACGGATAATCTGCGGTGGTTACGGGCAACGAGGGGTGGTAACGGGCAACGAGGGGTGGTAACGGGCAACGTGGGGTGGTTATGGATAAACTGAAGTGCTTATAGGTAATCTGGGATGGGAACCTGTAACGTGCGGTGGTCGGGGGCAAAGTGCGGTGGTCGAGGGCAACGTGTGGTGGTCGGGGGCAACGTGTGGTGGTCGGGGGCAACGTGCGGTGGTCGGGGCAACGTGCGGTGGTCGGGGGCAACGTGCGGTGGTCAGAGGCAACGTGCGGTGGTCAGAGGCAACGTGCGGTGGTCAGAGGCAATCTGGGGGGAATTACATGTGATTAGGGGCAACCTGGGGGGGTTACAGACAATCTGCGGTGGTTACGGGCAACATGGGGTGGTTACAGACAATCTGGGGTGGTTACGGATAAACGGAAGTGCTTATAGGTAATCAGGGGTGGGTACATGTAATTTTGGGTGGTTACGGCAATCTGGAGGGGGTCACTGGCAACGTGTGTGAGTTAGAGGCAACGTGCAGTGGTTAGAGGCAACGTACGGTGGTTACGTGCAATATGCGGGGTTACGGGCAATCGGGGCTGATTACGGACCATCTGGAGGGGCTCACTGGCAATTTGGGGTGGTTACAGGCAACGTGCGGTGGTTATGGGCAACGTGCGGTGGTTACGGGCAACATGCGGTGGTTATAGGCAATGTCCGGTGGTTATAGGCAACGTGCGGTGGTTAGTGGCAACGTGCAGTGGTTATGGGCAACGTGCGGTGGTTATGGGCAGCGTGCGGTGGTTATGGGCAACGTGCGGTGGTTAGTGGCAACGTGCGGTGGTTATGGGCAGCGTGCGGTGGTTAGTGGCAACGTGCGGTGGTTATGGGCAACGTGCGGTGGTTATGGGCAACGTGCGGTGGTTATGGGCAACGTGCGGTGGTTAGTGGCAACGTGCGGTGGTTAGTGGCAACGTGCGGTGGTTATGGGCAACGTGCGGTGGTTAGTGGCAACGTGCGGTGGTTAGTGGCAACGTGCGGTGGTTAGTGGCAACGTGCGGTGGTTATGGGCAAAGTGCGGTGGTTATGGGCAATGTGCGGTGGTTATGGGCAACGTGCGGTGGTTATAGGCAACGTGCGGTGATTACGGGCAATCTGGGGTGGATACGGGCAATCTGGGGCGGATATGGGCAACCTGCGGTGGTTACGGGTAATTTGGGGGGGCTAGGGGTAATCTGGGAGTAAACTGCAATTATTACTATAATAAAAAGTGTGTGTTTTATTTTTTTGTATGTTTGTCACTTTTTGTACTTTATACATTAATTTTCACTGTATTACTATGATTACTGTGATATTTTCTATCACAGTAATCATAGTTCAGTGACAGAGACCAAATTGGTCTCTGTCACTTTAAATTTTCAGAGCTAACTGCTTCTGGAGCGCATGCGCACTTCAGAATCAGCCTGGACGTCGAGGAGGACGGAGCTCCGTGGATCAGGTAACGTATGTGGGGAAGGGGGGGTGACTGGGGGACGGGGGTGACTGGGGGGGTGGGGGGCGACTTGGGGGGGGGACACGGTGACACTTTTTATCCCCTGTCACCAATGATTTATGGTGACGGGATAAAAAGTGCCGGCAGCACTGGGAACAGGCGATCGGCGGTATATAGTATATACCGCCGATCGCCTGCTCCGGGACCACACGGGGGGGTCCCCGATCACTGCCCCATGCTCTCCGCTACCTCCGGTGGCGGAGAGCATGGGGCTTTGATCACTTATTCATTTCCATCCCTGCGAACAAACATCGTTTGTTCGCAGGGATGGGGGCGGCCATCTTGGATCTGATGGCCGCCCGGGTAGGGTGATCGGGGGGCTGATCTGGGGTCTGAGGGGACATTTTTCATCTCCCCCCACCGTGGATTCACGGTGGGGGGAGATGAAAGCTATCGGCGGCGCCGGTAATGCCCGGTACCGGCGGATCGCCGCTAAAGAGGTAGTAGCGGCGATCCGCCGGTATCGGAGGACGAGGGGAGGGGGCCGGGGGACACACTGTTAGTGGCGGTGGGGGGAGGCAGCGTTCTGCAGCCTCCCCCCGCCGCCCGATCGGCGGGGGACACTGAATCTCCCCATAGACGCTGCGGTCGCATTGACCGCGGCGTTTATGGGGTTAACTGCCCGGGGGGGGAGCGCGGCTCCCCTCCGGGCAGTGGCAGCAGGAGGATGCTGTGTGACACAGCCTCCTCCTGCTGCCCGATCTCACCCAGGGACAGAGGGGGGAGGCAGGGAAAGCATGACGTCCAGGGACGTCATGATACATTCTGCCACTGCTTTTCATGACGTCCCTGGACGTCATTACCCCTTATACCTCTACCTATAATTATCTAATTATAAAACCTGTTTTTCATGTTTGTGTTTAATGTACATATTAATAAATACATGCTATAAGACGTATTATAGCATTTTCACCACAGTCCCTCCACTTTGTTTATTTATTCTAAAAAAGCCTAGGACTGTGGGAACTCTCTACCTAAGTTTAATCATTAGGTTCCCCGACCCAACTGCTAAGCTACTTCTGAAGTTAGCCAAGAAATATGAAAACATTGACAAGATGCTACCTTCACAGCTGAGCCATTGCCATACTATTGCCATACTTAAACAGCATACTCAAGCCTTAGCCCGTTTTGCATACATGTAATCCAATTATACATTGACCTCATAGTCTACCTCTTCTCTCAAAATGCATTTTAGCTGTCAATAGAGACTGAATGAGCATTATAGAAGGCAGTTAAGAGTTAAAGTGGCTCATGACATAAAATAATATACTGTATATTGCAAAGTGTGAAGTTGCACATTCTACCAAGAGAACGAAAGGTCAGCTGGGTAAAAATTTAGACTGACGTCCCCTGTCCGCATGGACACTGGAATGCTGGTAATGCTGCCACCAACTCCTAGTTTAGATATAATAATATTGGGTCAGAAGCCAGCCCTGTAGTGTGTAGCTATGGCCTGAGAACATTTGCCAACATGTAGACCTCCCATGGATGAAGAACATGGCTCGCTGCCAGGTCCCCAGTACATATACCCCTGCCAGACACCTCCTCCACTTTGTACAACAGTCCGATTCCCTCCCCTTTGGACTAAAAGCAAACACCCAAACAAATCCTAAAAGGGGTCATGTGGTGTGGTGTATGGATGAGGATTATCGCACCAAAAAAATGCCACTTGAAAGCTCTGCCATGAGAGACAACACATGTGGCTGCAGGATGTCCCGCACATATCACTGAGCTTGTTTTACTACTAGGGGTGACCGACTGTCATATGAGATAGCTCCTCAGATCATCAAACTAGCAGTTAGGGCAGTGTGTTACTTCAGAGCAATGACAGTAAGTCTCTTACAGTCTAGGTTTCTTGTTCGCAACACCACTGCAAGGCTGTCTGTCAATGAAAGAACAAGTAATAAGTGACACCAAATTCCCTTCCGTTAAGCACCTTGTAAAGGTCAGAGCAGTCACCAGGGGGTGTATTGAAGGTGTGTCTGGTGTGTGGACGGCATATTGTGCTTATCTTGACGATATGCTTATCAAACAATAAAACCATTCTGTCTACCGGTTGTCCGTCTGTCGTCTGTGTGCCCTCATGTAGCCACTCCTAACAGAAAGACCTAGATAGGGGGCAATTCATTGAAATGACCATTAGTGATGAGTGAACATGTTCGCAAATGTTCATATGTTCGTACAAAAATTACGCTCATTTCATGTTTGCCGATCACAAACAATTTGTTCGATGATCAGAATGGTTATAACAATCATTTTCAAACATATTCGAACTTGTGAACATACGCAACTGCGTAATTTACGCTTTGCACCTGATAATCTGTATGCATGTGTGTAGACCAAAACGTACGCTCTACTATACGTTCATTATTTGTTTGTGAATGTTTGGCAAACACGAACCGATCACTGTCTCTTTTTTTTTTTCTATTTTTATGTTCGCGTTCGGGATCTGAACCGAACATCAGGATGACCATCCTGCTACTCTCAGTCCAATGATGTGCCATAGAGGCCTGTCTAGCGGTCAACAGTCTCTCACCAAGAGGTACACTTACCAAAAGTAGCCTCTAAGAGCCTTTCAATAGGGGAGTAGAGAAAGCATGTTTATGCCCTCTTGTTGCAAGTCCATTTACATAGCAATTCAACATTTCTATCCGGACACAACATAAATATTGGTGAATGAGGGTTTGTTATTTGAATTTGTTGCTTTTCATTCAAATTATTGTTAAAAGTATCCAATAGCAAATTCTTGGCGTTGTTCTTTTTATTCTAAAATGATTTTGCTAAAATGATGTTAAACACCTGTCTCTGAATTGCCTACTAATTTTCCACATGAAATGACATGCTAGTTCCCTATCTCGATTGGTGACATGATTTTATAATGATAATTATACCTATAATTATTAATTAATTTGAGCTACAAGAATAATCATGTTCTTGGCAATAAACTCATTCAAAAGAAAAAAAAATAAGTAAAATTGTTTAGGATGTCTGCAGATTGTACTATAATATGGTTTAATATATGAATATGTAGATGCTGTTCATCCAAAACATATTAAGATCTAATATTGTGTTGGCTACTGCTAAAAAAAAAAAAACAACATTAGGGGTGGGGGCAGGGCGGTATAACCCTCTGAACTACTAGCAATATGTCCGAAACCGAAACCAAACATATTAACTGGCTCTTGGGTTTGGCCACTTCATAGTAAAATTGTTGAGTGTACAGTATTAGTAAATGTAGGCACTGCACATACTGACAGTAGCTCCCTGTGTACCTCGCAGCAATGATATCAGGCACCCCTCCTCCAGGCTGTGCTGTCCTGCTCTGTATGCTGAATGGTGATACTGTCCATAAGATGGCCAAGCATGGAGAAGTATGTGACCATGCCCCTCCCTCTGTGCCCTCCACTGAGCCTATATATGCATATGGTGGACACAGATGGTCACATGCTCCTTCATGCTTGACCATGTTCTGGACAGGATCACAGCTAAGCATAGAGATCAGGACAGCACAGCCTGGAGTAGGGGTGCCTAATATCAGTGCTGTGAGACACACAGGGAGCCACCATCAGTATGCGCAGTGCGTACATTTACCAATAATGGGTCCAACCCCTTTTTTTTTATATAGCTTGAAAAAGCTGACCTGCTCCTAATGGAGTCACAGAAGGCAAGAGCAAGTACAAGGTGATCCTTATGTACTATAAGGCTATGTTTCTTCTATATAAAAATGTCTTTCCAGACAGCCATCATTTTAGCATCAAATGATGGCTGTCTATCAGTAATGACGAGCGGAAATAATGTTCATGTTACTTTTACGTAGTGGGAACACAGCCTAAGGACCCTATTACACCAACAGATTTTTTAAGCCAAGGCCAGGAATGGATTTGAAAAGAGGAGAAATCTCAGTCTTTCCTTTATTACCTGTTCTCTGTGTATAGTCCATTCCTGGCTTTGGCTCAAAAAAATCTGTCAGATAATCTGTTGGCGTAAAAGGGCCCTAAGGCTATGTTCCCACATTGTGGAACATAGCAGGGGAATGCGACCATCTCAATAAATAGACGGGCACTAATAAAGATGATGATCTTTATTAGCGTCAGTCTATTGAACGAAATGGCTGTATTTTCCCAATATGTTTCCAAAGGGGTAACATAGCCTAAATCAGTAAAAACTTCTGAAGCAATAATGCTAGGCTATGGAAAGGTCAGATTTATCTGGCATATATGACTAATCTATGTAAGAAAATTAGTGCCCAAGAGAAAAAGGTTGATGTTCTATTTGGGAAATTTACTGGATGGCTGCCATTTAATGGCAAATATCAGCCCGTATTTCTAAAAAATTAGCTTTAAATAACAGCAACTATTTGCCATTAAATGGCAGCCATCCAATAAATTTCAACAGAGTGTGAACATAGCCTTTCTGTGTTCTCAATCCACTCCTAGTTTTGGTTGCAAAATACTGACCAAAATACTATGCAAAAATACTGTGTGGGAACATAGCCTTAGGCCACGTTCACACACTGTATTTTAGCAATAAACAATGGTCAACATTGCAGGTTGCAACAACAGCCATTGTTTATTGATAACGTGCCATTACATTAGAGTGTATTGAACAGCGACCGTAATGTACACACCCCGTATACACTACAGCCGTTGTTCACTGCAGCACAAAATAATTAACAGGTTTATTTTCTACGGCCGCAGTTTAGTGAACAGCGGCCATAGAAAATAGGCTGTGCTCACAGTGGAAAATACAGCTCCCGACCGTACTTTCCCCTGTGGTCTATGGTAAATTGTAGTGCGGGTACACCCGAATGTGCCCATGTTCCAATTAAAATCGAATTATGTTTATTCGTTTATCCATGTCAAACAATGTCTGATGTTCATACCCTGTGTGAACGTGGCCTTAGGCCACGGTCACACACTGTATTTGGTTGTTTATGAGCACTGATTAGCACTGCTTAACTGCATAGCAGTGTATAGAAAAACGGCTATAATGTATACACACTGTATACACTACGGCCGTTGTTCACTGCAGAACAGCTGTTGTTTTATGTGTGAACATAGCGCCTTAATATTTTCACACTAGATTCAGTAAAAAAAAAGAAAAGAAAATGGTATATATATATTTATAGTGGTATGTTTATCAATACTTATACATGGTCACTGTCACTTAAACAAACATTAGTATAAATAAAAAGTACAATGGGTTATAAGAAAAATTTTAATATATTTTATCAGAAAAAGTGTTTTTATTTATTTATTTATTTATTTAGTCAGACTCTTACTGCTTTTCCCTTCTAAACTCATCATTCTGAAAAACAGCTTTAGTATTTCTCAGTAATAATAAGGTTGAAAAAAGACAAGAGGCCATCAAGTTCATCAGTTCAGTGCTGGCTTCACTTCTTTGTGTGTTCAGTGTATGGCTATGTTCACACAAGTTTTTTCAGCTTCATTTAAAATGATGTCCGTCCTTTTGAGTCTAAAGTAACAGACATCATTTAGCTGTCTGGCCTCCACTGGCAGCTGTTTGGACATTATTCTAGTTTGGTTACTAATTCTCCTTTGGGTGTGGTTTCATTGAAAAGCCCATTGAATTTAATAGCAAAAACGGAGAAAGAATGGTGACAAAAGAAAAACTGTGTGTGAACAGCTAATAAAAAACATCCGCTGTCGGAAAGACGTCCGAAAATAAATGTCACAATCATTATTTTGATGTCCGTGGTGATAACATCCATTATTCAAAACATTGGGTGCATTGGACGTCCGTCTTTCCATTGACTTCAATGCAATGCCAATGCAGTCAATTAAATCGCAGCAAAAATGGATGCTTTTTTCCCCTCTATTTTTGACGTTGTTTCCACACCTCTGCACTGCTCCCTTAGACAACTGCTGTTTATACTGTAATTACAGCATAGAAAGTCTATCAGATTTGTAGCTAGTGTTTATTTTATCTGTGACAAAGATTCAGATTGTTGCCCTAGCCTTGTATATACCAGGGTAAACTATCCCCTTCTTTGACACCCAGCAACACTGGCACATGTCCGAGGTCCCAGCGCTCAACTGGTTTCTACAGGATAGGTGCTGTAACCGCAACAAGACAATAAAATAGCTAAAACGAAGACCTGGCATGGTTTGCTCAAGATAAACTGTGACACTTATTTCTTGGTTACCATATTACACAAACTTAGCTTAACACGAACCGCATTGTAATTTTAGTAACTCATCTACTTTTTTGAACAGCAGTGCGCCCTGCAGTTAACAATGAAGAGGATCTCTACACACTGGGAAGAAATAAAAAATAAAAGTAGGGTACACAAAGCCAGGATCTAAGCCGCAGCTGGCATTTAAATCAAACATTTTCTCTGAGGTCAGTTTGCTGCTTCCCTTCCATGTTAGTAGCTGGTGTAAAAAATACTTTTAAAGCTATAAATCTCACAGTGTACACAGAAAGAATTCAAGCTTTTAAATGTGTTGCCTTTGAAGCCGTACCGTATCACATCAAAGTATTTTCAAAGCAGTTTCCTGCAAAATAATTTAATAATTTTTTTTTCCATAGGATATGCATTTGATTTTCCTTTGAATTATATAAGACTGCAATCATTAGGTGGCTTGATTATAAGGCTGACTTGCAGTCCACAGTGGGCTTGCACCATGTTGATGTATGTTTCGGGCAGGGTTTACATCGTGCCTGTGCGATAGGGACTGTAGAGTAAAGAGCAAAATTTCCATCATCTGTATTTAATTTATTGCTATAGTGATTGTCTGTTTTACTGTGTAGTTTTAGAAAGTTTACTTTTTGGTGTAAAGTTAGGCTTGTTCGCATCTACATTGGCCTGTATGTTGTCCTACTAAAATGACAGCAGTGCTGGATTCATCACAGGACAAACACCAGCACCATCTGATAGACAGCTTTGACTATATGCTGATTGGTACCCTTGTGCAACAATCATGGGGTACCAATTAGTTAACATGGCAGCCAGAGGCCTTCTGAAGGCCTCCAGGCCTGCCATGTTAACAGAGTGTGCCTCAGGCAGACTGTAGTAGCACAGTGCCCATGTCACAGATCAATACAGTAGTATTACATTGTGCAAACAATGAAACAATTGCTTATCAATGTCCCCTAGGGTATAAGTGTAAAAAAAAAAAAAATACAAATATATAAAAACTCCCCAACATAATACAAATTGAAAACATCACTCCTATCCAATTTGCCAAAACAAAAAATTTTAGAATAAAAATGAATCTTGTTTGTGTGCTGAACTATAAATATTACATATAGATCTCACAGTGTCAACAAGAAAGAAAAGCAAAAACACCAGAATTTTAAGTAGTAAAACATAAAAACTAGATACATTTTTTAAATTTAGATTACCAGAATAATCATATTACTTTTATGACCAGCGTATAATCAAATCCCCCTCCACCAAATTTGAGAATTCGTAATTCTTTTTCACTCTTTCCCTAAAATTAATAATTGCAAATACAATTGCTCCCACATAAACATTTCCTCATATGGCTCTGTAGATGTGTAAAGCCCCTGTGGCTCTGTAAAAAAAAAAAAAAAAAAAAAAAAAAAAAAAACCTTCAAAGGTGAGGAGGAAAAAATAAAGATGCAAACATTTTAATTAAGTTGAAAGTCACTTTTTGTTACCAATTTGTACCGATATCCCCTCTCTTCGGGGATGTGCATTAGGTGTCACCGAGGGGAGGGATATTGGTACACTGGGGCATTAGGCCCACCTCCAGTGAATAGAGAGACCCTATTTGCACATGAAGAAACCTGCACAGATGGTGGTGATTTGAAAAATAGACCGTGCCAGGTGATATTAAAAAACAAAAAAAAAAAACATTTTCACTGCCTTAGGCCTCATTGACACATTCAGTAATTTTTTGGTTTTGGTCCACAAATACCGATATTTTTTCTCCATGATCTGTAGAAAGTGGTCCTTAATTGTATCCATAGTGCATCTGTATCAGCATAACGGGAGTAGAAACGTGCTACATGCTGGCTGGTTCCTGCGCTGTAATGTTGTTAAACAATGGCCGTTGAATTACAGCATTTGAACATAGCCTAAAACTGGAGAATATTATTGTTGTTATTATTATTGTTGGAGTGTGAGCCCTTAGAATCAATTCTGTTTGAGGCAGCATGTTATTCTATGTTCACACTGTGTTCAGTAATTCTGCACTACAGATATACTGCATACAGCAGTTAACTTTTATTGAAATGGTGGCGCCATAAATGGTGCGCTAGTGGAATAATTTGCTTTAATTATAGAATACATTGGGAGGCTGTTCTTAACCCCTTCAAGACAGAGCCCTTTGATGCCCGGATGTCCGGGTTAAATTAATGCAATGTTCCTCCCCTCTTTATAAGAGCCATAGCACTCTTATTTTTCCACCTACAAGGCTGGTTGGGGTGTCGTTTTTTTGCCATGATCTCTTATTTTTATTAATGTCATATTGGTGTAACAGAAAAATTTTGATTGCTTTTTATAAATTTTTTTCTGATATATACTTTAAAAAAAATCATGGTGTTTTTTGTTTGTTTGTTTGTTTATGCCGTTCAACATGCAGGAACAATAATGTTATATTTTAATAGATCGGACAATTCCACATGCTATGATATATAATATGTTTATTATTATTATTAATATTATTTTTTTTTTATATTATTAAAATGGGCAAGGAGTATTTTAAACTTTTATTGGGAGTGGGGGTTATAAGGGTTTTTTAAATACTAAAAAATTTTTAATACACACTTATTACACACTTTTTTAACACTTTTCTTCACAGTAAAACATGCAATCATTAGATTGCATGTAGTGATCTATGCTATGCCATAGCATAGCATAGATCTGTGTTATCGGCGATCTATGCATAGAGCCTGCCTGGGAGCATGCATAGATTGCCCATCTGACAGGATGGAGGTAAATGACTTACCCCCGCCCTCCGGTGCAAGCTATCAAGACCTCCCTCGGTAATAGGAGCTTGTCCTATCACTAAGTACTTTAAATGCAGCGATTGCTATAGATTGCTGCGTTTAAGGGGCTAATGACAAGCAGCTGCGGGATCGCAGCTGCCTGTCACTATGCTGGGCTCCCCGGACACTGAAGTCAGGAACGTAAATATACATTCCTATCTACCTATTACTGACGTGAAGAGGTTAAAAAATACTTTTGCTCTCTATTAAGTAGAGGTTAATGGGAAGAGGATATAGGCACCAGGTTGACACTAAGTGAAAAAATAGGTGGGCATTTAGAAGGCTTCTCCCATCCATAGGGCCCGTAATTTACAAAATGTGTGAATAAGCCCTTACTCTTGCTGGTTTCTGAACGGACCCCTGACCTCCTTTACATATTTCCTTAGTCTGTTAACTCTTTTCAAGCTACTAGACCTTTTTAGTGAAGTGTGCTAACATATCTTGTGTTCTCTCTTTGTATGTTTTTTCTGGTTACCTGACTTTGGCTTATTGTACCTTGACCTCACTACTTTGATCCAGATTTTGAACTCCACTTCTTGTTTGGTTTTGACCTCAGTCCATATCAGGGGGGTTCCAAGCAATAAGCTCAGGCAGGGATATTGTACAGAGATATACAAAACTGTTTGTTTTGTATGTTTATAACTCACCATAATAATAGACTTCTTCAGCACCGAATGAGGAAGGGTTATACAGTTGTCCTTTTGCCTATATTTCCTTATAGTACTGATTACACACTGTAAACCCATATTAATATCAGAATATCAGTCACCGTCTGACCAAACTTATTGTTGTTGGTCTGATTGACCATTTGAGATGGTAAGGGTCCATCTCCATGGTTGTCCACAGTCACTTAGGACTGTTCGAGGCAAGTAAACAGGGACACTGGGTGGGGAAAAGTTCAAGGTTCAACAGCTGTGTCCACCCCGTCCCATCTGTGGCCACACTCAGTTGTGACATGTATTGCTTTTCCGAAAAGAGAGAGAACATTTATTATATGGAGATACTCAACTATGTAAAGACAAAATAAGGCATCTCTATTAAAGTGCATGGGCTGGCAAAATTAATGTTTCATTGGCACAAAGCCGACACTATTTCTGTATGGTGTCACTTAGGGGACACTAGTACTGAAGAAACTACTAAGGTGGCAGTAAGGATCACTATTACAGAAGATATCGGGTAAATTGCCCAAGCAGAAACTAATATATTGCAATTCGTACAGAAATTTCTCAATTGTCCAAAACAGGCATGAGAACTGCTGAAGTCCTATTGGAACTGTAATTTTATATTTGTCAAATGGTTATATACTTAGTCAAATCATTGCTCTGGGCTTAATATTTGCTACAGTTTGTTTCAGCCAAGCATTTAGTTTCAACCAAAATACCCTTTCATTTATTACTTTTTCCACCATCCACACCTTAGTCCTGGAGTGTTCCCTATCCTTACTTTGCGCCGTCTTATTAAAACAAAAGACAACACCATGTATTAGAGAGATTCCAAGTCTATCATTTGGAGCACAGAATAAGTGGGCAGGTTAATCTCAGACTGGACGTAAAGTATTGGAGTCGTAGATGGCAACTGCAGTGTTTCCCTCTCACCGCTGTCACCTTAACAACAAATGAATAAGATCAATACATAAGACGGGACAATAGGAATTATTTCAGTCATTTGTGTCTTATGGCAGTAATTGCTTGATGGGAAGAGAACCGAAAGCTATTAAACTAAAAAGGAAAAATAAAACTTGCTCATAAAATATGACAGGTAATGTGAAAACCTGTGTTGGTCATGAGCGTTCTAAATCTAGATTAGCTCAATATTTCCATTCATTTTCTGTTTTAAAATGAAAAAGTAAAAGCGCCATGTTCCAACCCATTAAACCACTCTGATAGGAAAAGTAAGCGTTAGGAAATCATTTTGACAGGCAACACTTCTGCAGCAATGAGCAAGCCAGCCGACAGCAAAGTACATAGCTAACAAAAGCATTTTATCCACAGGCCAGTCCAACTCCATTGTAGCATAAGCACATCTACAGTGCTGGATACAACAGATGGCATAGTATCATCCGTATACAAATATTGACTATCCTGGGGTGCTGTCGAGACTTTGCATATTGTGGTGATTTAACAATTTCAGACACAGCAAAACTTGTTTCAAGGTGCTTTTCATTTTTATGAACTTTAAACAAATAAGCAGATGTTCCATGGATGTGTTTATTGATACATTTATTTTATGTAGATATAGATAGAATTCTGTATTTCTTCATCTTCTGTCAGGTATTATCTTGTGGTTTTTAACAATTCTTAACAACCAATGTGGCTGTTACTATAACTTTTTATTGCACACACCTTAAAGAGAATAGGTCGGCTTCAATCCACGTTCCAAATTGCTGACACTGTTATATAGCTGTTAGGTCAAGAATACACATGGTGCCTTTCATATATCCATCTGTGCTTCCAGAACATACTAAAATGCTTTTTTTTATCTGGTGCAGAGTCAAAAAGGCATTCCCAACCTTCTGAAGTGCAGCAAGATGGAATGCCTCCTAACTTCCCTTCCATCCCTATGACTGCTTGATTGACAGTTAGCCTTAGCAGGGTCAGGGTCTCCTTGATGCAACAGCTATCTGATAGTGTCAGAAGTTTGGAATCTGACATATTCTCATCAATGGCAATTCTGCATAGTTTTGCTCTGACATGCCCCTGCTTTTATATGGCTAGACTTTATGTAGGATACAAAAGCAAATCCTATCTGGTATTTAGTGCATGGTATTACAAATTGGAACTGAGCTGCAATACCACACACAAACTGAGTGGCAATATTTCTGGATGAAAGCAGCTATGTTTTTCCAGTGCTGGATAATGCTGCGTTTACACGTAACGATTATCGTACAAATTTGCACGATAACGATCGAATTCGAACGATAATCGTACGTGTAAACGCAGCAAATCGTTCCGTGTGAACAGTCGTTCGCCGATTTAACCAATGTGTGAGATAGGCTTAAGCGTTCGCAAAACGATCGCACAACAAATTTTCCGTACGATATATCGTACCGTCTGTATCATATGTATCGTCTAAACGCTGCTCGTTATGAAAAAATAATCGTCACTCCGACATCGTTAATCGGACGATCGTGCCAATTATCGTTAAGTGTAAACGCACCATAAGTCTTTTAAATCTTCAGAAAATAGCATAAACAGAATGACTTGCTCTGGTGTACAAGGTACATTTGTGAATTGGTTTGATTTAGAGATGAGCAAAGTAGCTGAAGATTTGTTTCACGAGGTTTGCGAATATTGGGTCGGATTCGATAAAATGTACGATTCGAATACAAACAAATCTCATTAAAACAGCCAAACTATAGTGGCTACAATAGACAAATTATTACAGGGCACAGACACTTTAGGCCACACCAATTTGACACAGGGCTGCAGGTTTAAAAGATGTTTTTTAGGACAATAACTGCATCACCTGTCAAACTGACCCCAGGACAGATCTTGGATTAAAAACAGCTGAACGAAATTACAAATGGTTTGGAGGGGGCAGATTGTGGGTATAGAGTAGCTTTAAGTGTCAAGTTCATTTTATTTTCAATTAAATTCATTTCAATTATAATTTTAATTTTAATTCAATTTTAGATCGATTTAAGTTAATTTAAAAAATTTATTTTAAATGCCCAATGGCGTAAAATTACACTTTCTCCCAGAACAGCAGTGGATATTGGTAAATGAGCGGCGTAAAATGACACTTTCTCCCAGGACAGCAGTGGACATTGGTGGACCAGCGGCATCAAAATAACTGTTCTCCTAGGACTGCAATGAACATTGGTGAATCAGCAGTGTAAACTTACCTTTTCTCCAAGCATCCATTGGGCGCGGGTGGTTTAAAAGCATTAAATGACACCTTCTCCCAGAACAGTAGATATTTCAAAGCAGAAACCCTATTAAGGGCAATGGTTCTAGAAGGCTCAAGAAAAGACACCTAGAATGGGCAGGGGCATCACTCTGAGGGCCCTATAACAGGGGACAATTACCATGTGGAAAATTGTTATAACGTTCGAATTTAAACTATAATTATTCTGTGTAATTGCAGGCAACGATTGAAAAATCGTTTGCTATCATTGATCGTTCATTTAGATCTGACTCTAAAATCATTGTTAATTGTTTGCTGTAATTCCACATTTGTTCACTAATCGTTCAGTGTAATGGTGCGTTTACACGAAGCGATAATTGGCCCGATCGTACGATTAACGATGTCGGAGTAACGTTTTGTTTTCATAACGATCAGCGTTTAGACGGTACGATATATCGTACGGAAAAATCGTTTTGCGATCACGCGCCCGCAGCCCGGCCTGCCCGCTGCCAGGCCCCCGATCATCCGCAGCCCCCTGCGCCGGCCCGATCACCACCCCCGCTGCTCTCATCGCCACCCCCGCTGCTCTCATCGCCACCCCCGCTGCTCTCATCGCCGCCGCCGCTGCTCTCATCGCCACCCACCGCCACTCCGGTCGCCCCCCCCCCACCGATGCCGCTCCGGTCGCCACCCCCGCCGCTACGATCGCCACCCCCACCGCTACGATCGCCACCCCCGCCGCAGCTCCGGTCGCCCCCCCCCCCCCCCGCCGCTCCGATCGCCCCACGGTCATACGTTACCTGCTCCGCGCAGCAGGTCTTCAGCCATCCCCGACTCCGCTCTTCAGTGCACTGATTGGCTAAAGAGGGGAGCCAGGAATTTCAAACGGCTCCTCTTCAGCCAATCAGTGCTCCTCTTCGGCACTGATTGGCTGAAGAGGAGCCGTTTGAAATTCCTCTTCAGCCAATCAATGCAAGGCAGCACTGATTGGCTGAAGAGGGGAGCCAGGAATTTCAAACGGCTCTTCTTCAGCCAATCAATGCAAGGCAGCACTGATTGGCTGAAGAGGGGAGTCGGGAATTTCAAACGGCTCCTCTTCAGCCAATCAATGCAAGGCAGCACTGATTGGCTGAAGAGGGGAGCCGGGAATTTCAAACGGCTCCTCTTCAGCCAATCAGTGCTGAAGAGGAGCACTGATTGGCTGAAGAGGAGCTGTTTGAAATTCCCGGCTCCCCTCTTCAGCCAATCAGTGCACTGAAGAGCGGAGCCAGGGATAGCTGAAGACCTGCTGCGCGGAGCAGGTAATGTATGACCATGGGCCGGCGGGGGCAATAGGGGCGGCGGTGGCGACAGCGGGGGGGGTGGCGGCGGCGGCGACAGCGGGGGGGTGGCAACCGGAGCGGCGGTAGGCGATCAGAGCGGCGGAGGTAGCGATCGGAGCTGCGGCGGGGGGAGGGCGACTGGAGCGGCGGGTTGTGATCAGAGCGGCGGCGATGAGAGCGGCGGGGGTGGCAATCGAGCCGGCGCAGGGGGCTGCGGATGAGCGGGGGACCGGGCTGCGAACGGGGGGCCAGGCGGCGGGCGGGGCTGCGGGCGGCGGGCGGCCTATCGCCCGACGACTTTTTACACTGAACGATCGGCAAATTTTTTGCGAGCGACGAACGACGATTTGATGACATGTTGAAAGATCAAAACGGACGATTTCTCGTTCGTCGTTTGATCGTTCGCTGCGTTTACACGTACGAGTATCGTTCGATTTCGATCGTTATCGCGCAAATTCGCCCGATAATCGTTACGTGTAAACACACCATAATTTCAAATCATTCCTTTTGCTGGAGCCAGATGGAGTAAATAATTGTAGTAATGAGCATTTTAACAATTGTAACTAAGGGCCCTTTTACACAGAAAGATTATCTGACAGATCATCTGCCAAAGAGTTGAAGCCAAAACCAGGAACAGACTATAAACAGAGATCAGGTCATAAAGGAAAGCCTGAGATTTCTTCGCTTTTCACATCCATTCCTGGCTTTGGCTTCAAATCTTTGGCGGATAATCTGTCAAATAATCTTTCTGTGTAAATGGACCCTAACAATCATCATTTTGTCTAATATTGTGAATAATTTTAGGTTAATGATAAACAATGGGCCATTCAAATGCCCAAAAAAATGGAAATAAAAACTTAGTCAACTGGAATAAACTTAAAGTGACTCTGTACCCACAATCTGACACACACACCTAAACCACCTGTACCTTCGATAGCTGCTTTTATTCCAAGATCTCTACTGGGGTCTGTTCAGCAGGTGATTAGGCTTTTGTTCCGACAGCATCTGCGCTCGATCGTGATGCCTGTGATCCCGGGTGCATAGTTGCGCTCCCGGGAATATGCGGCCAGGGTATTCCAGGGAATTCCAGATTGATTCCCTGGAAAATCCTGGCCGCATATTCCCGGGATCGCAACTATGCACCCGGGATCACAGGCATCAGGATCGAGCGAACTGCTTTCAGACCAAAAGTCTGAACAGTTCGCTCATCTCCACGGGTAATGCAGTTATTGTCCTAAAAAACAACTTTTAAACTTGCAGCTCTGTGTCAAATTGGTGTGGCCTAGAGTGTATGTACACTAAGCTTGTACTGCCTCTCCGTCACTCCTCCCCGCCCTCTTTATAATTAGGAATGCCCCTGAGTAAGATTTCTCCTAATCACCACTTATCTAAACACTGCACAGGTGCCTTAACGATCCAACACATGTGCAGTGTTCAGACAAGTGATGATTAGGAGAAATCCTGCCAGGAGCATTCCTAATGGTGAGGAGTGCAGGGAGGAGAAACGGAGAGGCAGTGCAAGCCTAGGGCACACACACTCTTGGCCACACTAATTTGACATATTGCTGCAAGTTTTAAAGTTTTTTTTTTTTAGGACAATAACTGCATTACCTGCCGAAAGGACCCCAAGACAGATCTTGAATTAAAAGCAGCAATCCGAGGGTACAGCGGTTTTGGGGGGGCAGATTGTGGGTACAGAGCCACTTTAAATAGACCGGAAAACAACCCACAAATGCACAGACCATGTGATGGAGAATGGAATACAGAAAAGGCCAGATTCAAGAAGGCTTTACACTGATTATATTAAATAAAAGAGTGGCAAATTTTCCAACTACCTTAAGTTGGAGAAGGTTTTATCACTGTACTGTAATTTCTTTAAAAAAAAAAAAAAAATGATATGGCGGAAATAATGTGTTCAAAACCTTGCTGAATCTGGACTTCAAGACATGCATACATATCAACACCAGGTTATTGATTCAACAAAGTGCAAGGCGCTACCCATGCACTATAAATGAGACATGGTAACCTGCCTTTCAGCAACAGAAAGCTGCTGGTAGTAGCTATTAAAGTTTCTTATAATCATGCTTAGAGGACATCATCCTATGTGAAATACACCAAGAACATCAAGAACCCTTCCTATAGCTTTAAAATACTCAAAAAAGCTTGTAAAACTTCACACAACAAGTACCCTATCAGGTACTCTGCGATCTCTAAGTACCCTTGTGATATCTTAAAAACCCTAAGTTACCATGCGTGCCCTGAAAAATGAGACATGAATAGTAAGATTTCTTGGCACAAGTGCCAGTGTTGAAACCTCATGGCTATGGTAAACAATAAGGTAAATGTCCTCTTTGTGACCATAGTCATAGGGATGTTTGTCTGGATAATCCAGTTCTTGGGGCATGGGTTGTACATTGAACTTTGCTTAGGTATTGAGCTGCTGTGGATAATGTATGCTATGTTGGAAATGTTTTGTCATGGGCATTAAATGTAAAGATTGGGGGGAGGGAGTTTTAGCAAAGGAGTGTAAAGTATAACTGTCTCAGTTGCTCCTAGCAATCAATCAGATTCAACTTTTTATTCTTCACAGGTTCTTTAGAAAATGAAAGGTGGAATCTGATTGGTCGCTAAGGGGAACTGAGCATATTCTACATTGCACCTGTATGATAAATCTCCCCTGTTTTTTTTTTTTATTTTAAATACATATAAATTTACTATGGAAATTTGCAACAGAAATATCCTAATAATTTGAGGGGTAAAATTACTTTTTAGGTTATAAAACTTAAAGTGAATGAATGTCAGGGACTTTACTTTGAGGGAGACTGGCATATGCCCTGGGGGTCCCAGTTCATCCAATTAGTGGGGTGGTGGTGCTCCATATGCTAACACTTGGAAACGGTGTCTGAGTTTGGACCCAAAACCTGACCCACTTTCTGGTCACATATTTTATAGATGTCGGAATGGTCTTTTCCACCACGGAAGAACTGCCACCCCACTGATGTCAGTGGGCAGTTCTTCCGAGCAGACACACTGGTAGCCCTTTCTTGAATGCTGCTGCTGCAGCCTTGTGGTGCCTGTTTGGTGCCAGGGCCTTGCTAACGTCTTTTGGCTGATGCTCTTTTTCTATCCCTTTTCCTTTCTGAATCCTTAGATGGAACCAGACACTGGTTCTGAGGCACAGACAGAGCTTCATCCTGATGATGCACAGGATGTCATTTGTGGATGTGGATCCCACGTGGGGTCTTCTTCATCATCATCAATCCAACAACATAGAGTAAAGAAGTTGCACTCACCCACAATGTCTTCTAATACTTTAGTTTATTCTTCTTAAAGGACGGACATAGTGCAGACATGAACAGACGCTACGTGAACGGAGTGGTGACAGCCTGTTTCACGCTCTAAGGCGCTTCTACGGACATCATCATCATCTTCTTAATAATCTGGCACAAAGCTCCCCTCTCCCAAGCTCAATTCCTCCATAGTCATGCAGTACAATCCCGTGCTTTGCCTATAAGCTGCCCCTGGCTCTTGTGACTGCTCTTGGAGATGTCAACTACAGCTGTCTGAACACTTTCTTGTTGCCTCTCAAGACATTTCTTAAAAAGGTCCTCCACATCTAGTGTCTCAGTGTCTAGGGATTCTGCTAGGCTCAGCAAGAACTCTCCCTCTGATGGCACTGGCAAATGTAATTGCGTCTCAGACACTTAATCACCACACCCTTGAATGTGTGTTTGACTGGGACCATTTTCTGCCATGTTTAGTGAATTTCTTTAATGAATCGCTGTGAATTCACTTCGCAGAACATAGCAAATTAACAGTGTGATTCACAGCGAATCTGACTTTGCTCGTCTCTACTTTTATATACCATATAAAATAATGCCATATACTGAATAAAATAAAATTAAAAAAATGGGAACAATAATTAACACACCTCAAAATAATGCTATACTTAAGCACCCCCCCCCCCCCAATAAATAAATAAAGTTGTGCCCATTGGACAGCATGACCAGGTTGAATGGGGAGGGGGGGAAATCCTATGGTGTTCTTGTCTTCTTGTAGCATTCAACAACATCTACATACTGGGGATGCTGATAAAGTGAGCTATGGCAATATTTCTTTTAAGAAAATGAAAATACAATTACCCTCATTTACTAAACCTAGTATTTTTAGTACGAGATGGTTGCAATGATGTGCGTCAAAGATGAATGTCATACAATAAATAATGAACAGGAATAAAGTAAGAGAAGGGAATCAAGGAACACTAAGTCATGTAGCTGGAATGGGTTAAAGAAAAAAAAATCAAGTCAAGGATAAGTAATGTGCTTTTCGACACCTGAGTGACACACAAGAGTAATAATTTAACTGTAGAATTAAAATGAGATTGTTTTCATTGTATGTTATTAATTGTCTATGAATAAATCCAATCAATCACCAATCTGATGGAGAAGAAAAGCTCCTGCAGATGGCAAACTGCTGTCAGGTCTCATTTCCCAGCCATGTGTTTCTACATTACAAAACACCAGAGATGTCTATGGAAATCCCTGCCCGTGAACTCTTTTAATATGAATCATTGCATAATTAAGTGCTAGATATAAACAAAACAGTACAATTGCACATGATAACCCACCATTCCTTCCTGTGCACTAATTCATGCTTCTGTGTATCCAGTATGTAGTGCGCACTGACAAGCGATATCCCATGAATATTTCTTCTAATTGATTCCCTTGTTCTGTGAGCTGTAGTCATAATATACATGAGTTTGCAACATGAGATGGAAAAGCTGCTCCCTACCTGTTCTTGTGGAACATAACACCAGGTAGGAAGCCTCTGAAGTTACTCTACCTGCTGAGATCTGCCTTCCATTCAGCAGAGAGAAGAAGGTATTGCTTTTAACCTAGCTTTCTTTGAAGAGGTGGCTTAGGCACTTCCATGGCTTCTCAAGGTAAGTCAATAAACAATGGTTCTTGATTTTAAGCAGGCATTGATTATGCAGTCACACAATACTGTATATCAGGCTAGTATAATGAAGAGTAGCATCAGACCAGCGCAGCATGTTTATTTATGATCACCTCTCATTTTGTTTATTTCATATTTATAGCTTTATCTTATTTGTTTTCCTCCAGATGAAACACATGCACCTTCATGAGCACATGTATATTGTATTTTAGAAGAAAGAACACATTCATGCAACAATGTACTTTCTAGTATTATACTTGGAATCTGGTTTTTTTTATCTACATTTTTGCATCTATATGATGGCCGCAATACCTAGACTTTCCATGGTTCTACTGAACTTAAATCACTATAGTAACCTATGATCTCGATCCCATTCAAGTTTTGTGGCTGAAATTAAAAATCTCTAAGGCCATGCTCCTATCTGATAAGAACCCTACCTTCTCTGTATATGTTAGAATACTGGCAGAATAGCATGGCTGCATATACCGCAGCAAACCTGTGCTGAGTCCAATGAGTTTTAATAGCTCAAACATAGCCTACTAATTATTATGTTTAGTCTATATCCAAACATATACTGTTATTTTGAGGAACTCCTTCATTAGCCAACTACACCTTGTCCTTTGACCTCAAAGAACTCGACAGACTTACACCTTTATTATAGGTCAGCGTATCGTTCTTATGGTTTGATGGTATATATCCCAAATGTACAGTCCTTTTCAGAAAACCCCTCAGATATGCTTTATTTAGTCTCATTTGTTTGTCTCTTAATGGATTCCATTGTAAAAGCTAGAATTGCAAAATATAAATTCAGACACTAACTGATTGCTTTGGGTAACAAGGTCACTTTCCTTGAAAGGTTTTTAGTGTTTACTTTGAAGCAAAACTTACATACAGACAATGGGCTTTATACATGTGAACTCTTCTTAAAAATAAACAGATCGATGAAACCTCAGAATTTACTTATAACTATTAAAACATAGAATCTGAGCAAGATCCTATTAGAGAGCTCAGCTACTATGTGCATTATTTCTGAATCTGTGCCTAAGGACCATATTGCGCAGTCTGATTACTAGTGTAAGCAAGTGCCAATCTGCTAGATTGGAGCTCGCTTACTGAGCCTATTACATGGCCGGATGATTGTGCAAAACGAGGGCTGCATGGACGTTGTTAGTGATGTCTGTGTAGCCCTTGCTTTAAAAATGCAAAATAATAAACTTTATACTCACCCGTTCATGCTCCCGGAAATCCTTCAAGCTTCTGGCTTATCCCCACAGCCACCGCTGGTACTTCAGAGCCGGTCTATGAAGTGGTAGGCCAATCATTGGCTTAGTGGCCTGTCACTTTAGAGAATGACTTAGAAAAGCCAGCGGCTGTCAGCTCAGGGCTTGCTTTCTCTTTGTTCCCTGCTCACTGCGTGTCCTATCACATGCAGAGAAAGAGAGTGGGGAGCAGCAGGAAGGGGAGCCCCAACGATCCTTAGATAAATTGGACAGCCCATTGAAGTCAGCAGCAGTCTGCTGCCAACCAGCTTCCTATTATGCAGAGTGATGTGCTGTAGATCATCGCTTACCAATTCAACATCATCATTCAATATGCGCTTTTACATTAATCCATTATCGGCCTGAACGGTTGGTAATCAATAAAGATGAGCAAACCTCGAGCATGCTCGAGTCCATCCGAACCTGGTTGTTCGTTATTTGATTAGTGGGAGCTGCTGAAGTTGGATAAAGCCCTAAGGCCATGTAGAAAACATGGATATAGTCATTGGCTGTATCCATGTTTTCCAGACAACCTTAGAGCTTTATTCAACTTCAGCAGCTGCCACTAATCAAATGCTGAACAATCGGGTTTGGAAGGACTCGAGCATGCTCGAGGTTCGCTCATCTCTAGTAATCAACCAACTGGGGCTCATAATTGTTCAGCATAATAGGGCCTGAAGTGGTTCAACCCTGGCAGTTGCAATGCACATATGACCCAGCACTGGTACATTGCATTGTGTTATGTAAATTGAGCTACCACAATGTTCAGTTCCGTTTACCGTAAGGCTTCATGCACTTGTATTATGTAGCCATGTAGTAGGGATATTTAATACTGTGCCAATAGGCTGCTTTTAAGCTACTGTATAATGTTCTTTTATGTGCTTCCAGACATGTATGTTTTTTTTTCTTTAATGATGGTCAGTTATCATATACAGATATGCCCATACTGACCTTATCTCTATTTTAGTTAGATACACCATTTTTTAAGAAACCCATTCAACAAAGTACAACATTCTAACTGGACACTGGAAAAGCTTTATTGACATAACAGTCACTGAGCGTTCACACAAAGACAACACATATGCACCTTGTGCCAGAGTTCCAATGTTGTGGAAAGCTGGTTATCTCAACATACCTCTCAGGATAAATTAAGATTAAGGTCCAATTATGCGAAGCGCAACGCTTAGTGTAATAGAAGATAACAATCAGCTGACATGCTTGATGTCGGCTGACCGTTGTCTTTCAACATATTGAATCAACGACGAAGATAGCAACGATATGCTGCCGTCATTCCGTGAAATAGGAGCGGTGGCAGCAGACTACCGCTACCCTTAATGGGCTGCCCGGACAATCTAGCAATCACCCAGACAGCTCCCCCCGCAGATCCCTGCGGCCCACCAGGTCTTACTCACATGTAACAGCGCCTGCAGTGTGCAAGGAACGAGGAGCAAGCGAGCGCTGACTTGACAGGTCGGCACTCATTTGCTCCTCTTAATTGCCCCATGTAATAGGGGCTTTAGAGTTAAGAAAGCACACACCTTCACGGAAGATGCTGACAGATACACTTTGAGGCTATGTTCACACTGCGTATAAGTCCAGTCGTAGTGCGAACCGCGAATATACGCACGTAGTTTTGAGGTTGATGCGTTCGCTTGAAAGTATACGATATACGCTCGCACAATGCACACTACGTATGAGCTTACGGCCGGATCGTATGCGGCGCCGTGAAAAATGAACAAGACCATTGTTTGAGGAAGGAAATGTTGAAACTCACGGCCGTTGATTTCCATGCGGTCCCGTACGAAGTACTTATTTCAGCCAAATTGAACTTGATTTTTCGATCCAAAAGGTTCTGTGAGTTTTATTGGGCTGGGCGAAGATTTCCAAGTAAATGACCTGTTTCAGATCGCTTTGAAACAAGCTAGGGAAGCATAACTGTACTACGGGCGTATGTTCGCGGTTTGTAGTTTCAGCCGCACATGTACGACGGCGTACGAAATGCGGCCGGACTTCCTACAAAGTGTGAACATAGCCTAAAGGTGTTGTTCTACAAAAACAAGTTATTTCCTATCATCAGGATAGGGAATAACTAAGGGCCCTTTTTCACCGGACGATTATCGTTCGCATAATCGTTAACGATCTCAAACAACCGCTATTGCGAAAGACCTGAAAACGTTCACTCATTTCTATGGAACGATAATCGTTACTTATCGTATTTGCGATCGTTTTTTCTTCACTATTTCTTTGCAATTGCGTTCGTATCTACTTCGAACGACCGAACGACGTCTTATTCAATGCAAACGATTTGCAAACGTTTTACAAACGAGCATCGATAAAAATAGGTCCAGCTCTTATAAAGCGATCAACGATTTCTTGTTCGGTCGTTAATCGTTAACTGCATTTCAACCAAACAATTATCGTTTAGATTCGAACGATTTAACGATAATCTGAACGATAATCGTCCTGTGGAATAGGGCCCTAACTGAATACAACTTCTGGCATCCCTCACAATCTGGAGTGAGGGGATTTGAGTCTTTCCTGACAACATGGCAGTGGCTACACAAGAGCACTGCTGTTCTATTCATTACTTACAGGTATCACCAGACGTAGCCAAGTACAGTGCTTGCTATCGCCAGTGGCTCACATAGAGAATGAATGGAGTAGTGGTCATGTGATGGTACCTTTGCTTAATTGAGCAGAGAGAGCTGGGTCCCTGTTTTTAAGATTGTAGGGGTTCCAGTGATCTCTGTTAGTTATTGGCTATCTAATAACTTGTTTTCTTGGGACAGGATATTTCATGTGCATTTTGGCTAATAGTATAATATACTTGTCATACCTGTCCCTATTATAAGGTGTCCAGCATGTTTATGTAATGGATTCACTTTAACCCATTATCCTTATCCATGATGTTTCTCCCACATTCAGTAACACAGCTACTTTCAGGGGTGTAGCTATATTAGGCAGAGATATAGTAATCGCACTTGTACCTGTGGGGATCCAAAGAGCCTGCTCAACCCTTATAAAGAACCATTCCCCCAGATGTTCACACCATGTTTGTGTAACTGACTACTTGGTTCTCCAGATTCATCCCACATTCATTAAACATTAAAGAAAACAGTATATTTGCTTCCTATAAAGTTAACTCAGTGTGTGTCTGAGATAATGAAAGCAGCTTGTGAGCCCCATCAAGGACAAAGACAAATCCGGCAATGACAAAAAAACGGTACATTCCTGCAGATTATCCTTTCACTTTATACATATCATAAGTGATATCCTTATTATTGGAATTGCTGTCTTTCCAAGCAAAACCCCCCTAATGCTGCTATTAGCAATTTTTAACGATTAAAGATAAATGAAAACCATGATTGCTTATCGTTAACCTGAAATCATTCACCATATTACACAGAACAATGGTTGTTAGTTACGATCGTTACAAAGATTGTTACTATAATCGTTTACTCCATTTGATCCCAACAAAAGAAGGAAAGATTTAGAAGAACACTAAACGATTAGTGAACAAATGCAGAATTACAGTAAACGAATGCGGAATTAGGCTATGTTCCCACTACATAAGAGACCAGCCGTTCTGTGACCCATCCGGGTCAAGGAACGGCCAGTCTCTGCAAAGATCATTCTTTAAGTACCGGCCGGATGATCTTTCCAACCGCAGTGTTCTGATGCGGGCGCATCAGTGCACGCCCACATCAGAACTTTCCATAGCACACAATGAAGCAGACGGCCGGAGCCGCTTGCTTCATTGTGTGAACTGACAGATCTTTCTGCAGCCGCAATTCAATGAATTCGATACCATGGGGGACATTTATTAAGTCCGACGTTTTTTACGACGGACTTAAAAATGTCCCCGCATCTCCGGCACTACGGAGATTTATGTAGATGCGAACTGCCTCTACATAAATCACGTGCGCGCCGGGCGCACGGCTGGAAACCTATGTTAGCTGAGAGCTGGAGTAGGTTTCCTGCGTATCTTTAACACAAAGCAATGATAAATCGTGCGGACTCTGAGTCCATGCCCCCCGTTCCGCCCCCTCCACACCTCCTCCCCGCCCCCCTGGCGTACGAGGCAGAAAGTGCCGATTTGCGAATATTTTATTGACAAAACGTCCATTTTGCGATTGTTGCCTGTTATTACACAAGACGATTATCGTTTAAATTCGAACGATTTAACGATTTTCTGCACGATAATTGTCCCGTGCAATAGGGCCCGAAGAATACAGCTACATGTAGAAAGATGGATTAATGGGTCGCCTACGGAAATCTTAAAATCCCTGTAGCCCATCAGTGTATTCTTGGAGGTTTTTGACTTCTAATACCAAATTGCTATTCTACAGTTCTATGTATATATAGTGCAGGTTCTGCCAAGATGATTTAAGAACATCCATTTGTTTGAGCCTATGGTCTATTACAAGATGTACAAGCGGTATAAAAAGATCAGGGGATACAAAGCCCCTTTAGGAAAAACCCACACAGTTAATGAACTTCAAAAACAGGAAACAAGCAAGTAGACTTCAGTGCAGATTGTTAAGTTACTATGTAGCAAATTCAATTCAGATAATTTAATTACCTCTTATCATGAACACAAAGGAACCGAGCAATGAGATACTGAAGCTGCACAACTGAGTGGAGATCAGTGTATGAATTATTTACAGCATACTTATACATTTTTAAATAGCAACTCAAAGAGGTTTTGGAAACTTTTTCAGGGTGGTCTGGCAATAGACAATAGAAAGGAACAGTGGCAGGAAGAAGTGATATGGAGCAGCCAGACTTTCTTGTGATGTCAGACACTGAAGTGTTTGCTGTTCCATTATGTCTAATTAACACATAAGAGACAATGTGCAGTAAAAGGCATTTACTGAATTCACTAATTTTCAGAATAGCTAAGCTGGGGAAAAAGAAGACTTCACAAAAGGCATTTCACTCACTGGCATTAAGAATGTCAGTACAGCAATTATCTATACTGATTAGTGGAAAGCAGCGGTTGTTAGCAGAGTAATGGAAGCAAATGATAACAGAATTGACACTCCACTTCTAAACTAAAGAGAAAAAAACAGCACAACCTTTCCGGAAATAATAGAGCTGTCAACTGTGGTTTGTTAAAGGACAAAGTAGCCGAGAAAAATAAGACGTTAAAAATGACCACTGCATCACCAGGTTTTTATATATACAAATTACACGTGTGCGCTTAGTGACATTTGGCATTGTTGGGCGAAATCTGCTAGCTAAAAGGGTGACTACCTGAAATAAAAAGAAACTCTTAAAATAGTGAGGATAATGGGATAGTAGTTTTCTTTATGCCCATATTTAAAACCCTCTTATGGAACCCAAAATTTTCCTAAATTATAAATAATATTAGATATATAATGTAAGCCTGTAACTAAGGTTCATATTCTGGGACCTTCTTATCCTTGTATAGCAAGTTTTGATGCACGCTCCATTGTGTGAACTGACAGGTTCTCTACGGTCGCTATTTAATGAATAGCGGCCGCAGAAAACTGATATGCAACAACGGTCGTGATTTCTACAACACATACATTGTGTGAACATGACCTTAGGGTAGAAACACATATACTGTATCCGCAGCGGATTTAACGATGCGAGTTTGGAGCAAAATCCGCTGCGGATACCATCACTGTTAGTTTCGATGTGATTCCATACTCGCAGCGGTATGTAAATGCCGGCTCCCCTAACGCCCCAGTCACCGGGAACATAGTTTACCTGATTCGCGCTCCAGCTGCATGTGAGGCTCCCGGAGGTCCCGCTCAGCCAATCAGTGACTGTCGTAGGGCCGTGCAATGATTGGCTGAGTGGGACCTATGGGGAGCTGGAGCCTCAGATTTGCATAAAACAGACTTTTTTTGCATTATATTGAGGGGGAGTCAGATGAGAGGGCTAAAATACGGCGAAAGAAAGATGTGTAAACACAGCTTTGACAGCTACATTTAAACAGTTAATAGCCAGCAAAGAGCTAGCCATCCCTTGCCGATGTCTGTCTGCCAGGTATGAAGCATGCCCAGCTCCCAAGCCTGCTCCATTTGCTCTTAAGAGGACTATGATGTACTGGCCTCTACTCGCTCACAACTGCCGCCACTGACATGTCTCTGCAGTGACAGCCTGCTCAGCCAATCACTGACTGAGACAGGACAGAACAGACAGGATTGGCTGAATCCTGCTGATCACCCACCGCCTATTACATTAGGCCATGTGAGGTCAGCAGCCACTGGTTTTAAACCTACTGAAAGACAACAATCAGTCAATGATTGGCTTCTTGGATGATCATTGTCTTTATTAAATGGGGCAATATCTACCCAATTCTGCCTGATTGGGCAGATAATCACCCCATGTGATAGGGCTGCCTGTAACGTATACTTTATTGAGGTTTACCTTTCTAATGCCATAAAGCACTCCCTGCTTCCACCTGTGTGTAATGAAATGTCCAGAGCAGAAGCAAAGCCCAAGAGCATAAATTTTCTTTTATGATTAATACACAGCTTTTCAGTAGGTTAATCCTGAGCACCTCTTTGTACAATATTTCAGTTTTCCAAGGGTATCCAATTGTATTTCAAGAAAATCTGGTTCAATTTGTTGTCTTTTTTTGTAGATAAAACTCAAGAGAATAAAGATGTTCATAATATTCTACCTGGTACTCCGCAATCACTTGATAATGAAAAGTTGGGTTCTCCACCATGGAAATCTTCTCCGAATGCAAAACCTCCAGAACCCAGGTTCTTGGTCCCACCTGGTCTAGAACATTTAAGCAAGGTAACATTTTTAATGTTTAGATACTATGTTTGATCATATGTTGCCAGTATTTTCTAAAGTTTATGGTCACACTGGTGTTGAGTGGACCTGTCAAACTGTTCAGGTTTGGCAACATTCTTCTAACCGAGTGATCTGCAGAGGTTGGCCAGAAAAGTTGGATGCGCAAGGAAAACATGCATATTTTCCAGGCGTCCCTAGGGCAGCATGTAACTTTTGCAGCCGCGGGTAATAAAACTCTGAGCATTCAGGTTCCGAGAACCTTGCAGAAGCTGAATAGTTTGACAGATCCACTCAACACCGGTTCACACCTATCTACTTTTGATACACCTGTGTATGTTGGTACAGCATTAGTTTTCATGCCTTTTCATTACCTCAAAGGTAAGGTGTATCAAATAATTATAAATTATTTAAAATCAAACACCGCGGGAAACATATACTATCACAAACACATCAGAATTCTGGCACAATTTCCTGCAAGAAATGGCATAATGCTTTACATACAATTGAAAGAGGTTGCCCAGACAGGGGATTTTTTTGCTATACAGTATGTCAGTGAAGGGGTGATTGAAAATAATAAAGTACACTTACCTCCCTGGCTCCTGCACCCCCATGAATCATAAGCTATCTACACAGCCTATGATATCACTTGAGGAAAGGGTTAATCAGTTATTTGTTACATGCTTTAAAGATAACTAAGCAAGCATGTAGGACATGCACAGCTCAATTGTGAAACTGGGTGCTAAGTTTTTAGCATATAAATAAATGCACTACTATACAAGACCAAAAAGAATATGCCATAAAAGAATCATAGCACACCCCAAAAAAAATTGTATATCAATAAAAGTACTTTATTAAAACAGGCACAGTATTACAAATGAAAAACATTTAAAAATACCAACATGGAGGTACCCGGTGTGGTACCACCCACAATGACACCCCTGTACAAGTATACCATACACCCTGTACAAATAAAGTGCTAATGCGATTTCCATAGAGCCAAATACAACTCTTCTCCTTTAATGTGGTATCATCTGCCTACATTCTAAGTCCTGTATTGTGTTGTTTGATGATAGGCTGTCATTCGGACTCTGATTATTTGTTATGAGACTGTTACATACAGTATCTGTTTGGCTTGACGCTTCTATAAGCCATCCACTTAGTTTCATATTCTCATAATTATTTACCAGTAAAAGCTTTTGTGTTCAGTTGTGGTTTTTCTATAAATAATCTACTCCACAGTCTATTGTCTGAAAAAATAAAAGGGTAGGTCCACCTTTGCAATTATTTTTTTAACGCATACATTTGTTAGGTTAGAAAGAAATAAGGGAACAATGGGAGAGAGTATGGTTGCAGGATAAGATTAAATAGTTTATATTCTTTCTTTTTTCACTGTACTGGAAGGTATAATTGACTACATTTACCAATATATTGCAAACCTGCAAAAAATAAAATGTCTACAAGGTCATTAAATAATGTAGTCCTTGGAAGGTTCAAAACTTGTAACAAAAGTGTAACATAAGATGTAAAAAATTAAAGGGGTTATTTGGGCTGAGAAAAAAATTACTGCTTTGTGTGCTTTTGAAAATCAGCTCCATTGAAGTGAATAGAACTGAATTGTAATACCACACACAAACTAAGGTCAGGTGTGGTGCTATTTTTCCAAGAAATTAGCTGTGTTTTTTTTAAATTCTTAATAACAGCTCTAAGTACACCCTTTCTGCTTTCATGGGAATTTAGGGGGTGTGTAGCATCCAAGCCAAATGCCCTTAAAGAGGACCTGTCACCCCCCGTGCCGGGGTGACATTCTCCCGACCCCCCCGTTAGAGCACCCTATACTCACCTAATCCCACCGAGTCCCGCTTCTGGAGATGGTCGGCTGACGGACATATGAGCGCCCAAAACCCGGAGAGATGAGTCCAACACCCATAGAGAATGACAGGTGAGTCCGACGCTCCGTCATTCTCTATGAGTGTTGGATTCATCTGAGGAGCGCGCGCGCCGGTCTTCGGGCGCTCATATCTCTGTCAGCCGACCATCTCCAGAAGCGGGACCCGGTGGGATTAGGTGAGTATAGGGGGCTCTAACGGGGGGTCGGGAGCCTGTCACCCCGACACGGGGGGTGACAGGTTCCCTTTAAGCAATTCAACATAAGCAAGTGTAGCTACGTTTATAAATACAGATGTTTTTACATTTTGCTCAGTTTGCTGCTTAGACAGTTTTGAATTACTTCTTGCAGTTGTGTGCATATATGTTAAATACAGTCATGAAAAAAATAAAAAAAAGAAATGTGGGGAAAAAATATAAAATAAAATAAATATAAATAAATATATATATATAAAAAAAAAATAAAAAAATATATATATGTGTGTGTGTGTGTGTGAGAAAAAATAAAGTAAATCCTAAGGGATATTGATAACATTTATCTATATAAGACCAAAAACAAACAAAAAATGGTTTTTGTCCTTTGTGGAACACATAATGCAAAGGAACATATATGATGCATTAATAAATTGGTATAAATACATTAACAGCATAACTGAATTTGGATTTTTTTTTAGATACATCACATCATTATGCACCAAGAGGTGGAGCTCTTGGGAGGTAAGTAGCATGAATGGTCTATAGCTATATATTTTTAGTGTGAATGTGTCAAAATGTTTGGGCTTGGCAACAATATCCAAACCTGAATGCTCTGCATTTGATTCCTCGTGGCTGCAGACGTTAAATGCCACCCCAAGGGAGTTTCTTGGCAGCCCTAGGGTGGCATCCAACTTCTGCAGTGAGTAAGGATTTCTACATTGCAGATATGCAAATGTGGGAATTACTTAAAATGGAACTTTCATTTATCGTACTAAAATACACTAAAACATGAATCCATTATCTGGAGCATGTTTGCTTGCTTATGATGATACAAACCACACTCTATTATACAAGCTGTAGAGTTGTTTACCAACTACATGTATATATGATATAATCAGGTGGAGTCATTACCCACTGTATCATATCTATTTCTCCCAACGTGTTTCTGCCACTGTGTGGTGGTGTAATCAGGGGAGAATATTAGAGAAATTGTTAAACAGTTATCAATCATGCTCAACAAGGGCAGTATCAGAACATGAAGTGTTCCCACCCAAAATAGGAGTTTAGATACATGAGATAAAGACAATCCCCTGTCCTACATGGAAGGAGTATAAGAGTTATATCTAGCCAGGGGTATGTGATAGTTTGTCATGCCCAGCCCAGGTGTGTATACCAGTGCTACCAGGTGGCTACTCACTGACCCCCCCCCCCGTCCACCAACAGAGCCATAGTCTGGTTGGTTTATGTCTTTGTTCAGCCTCATATTGTTACATGTAGTGGGGTCCTATGTGTTGGATGCTTCCTACAGTGGTCCTGCCGTGAAACCACCATAACACTAGTCACCTTTGTCAGGACTACTTGGTGCTTGCTTGCTTTGCCATCAGCTTTCTATAATGCGCATCTTTGTTTACTTATAATAGAAGATGCAACACTGGACTGGGCCCTGTAATGCAAGGGTCCTATAGCAGCCACATTGGCTACTTTTATTATATGTATATATTTGTCTTCTCTAGCTTGTAATATTTGTAATAGAGGTCTTATTTGGTGTCCAATAATGTGATAATGCAAAGCAATGGGATGTGTGTGTATGAAAAGATGTCAATCTCACTCAAAGAGGTGTAGTATCAACATGTCTCTGGACACCATGAGCTATAAGACTTTCAAAGTCAGTGCTGATGTCATTGTGATGTTCCCTGACGTCTATAGTCTGCATATGGCACTTCAAAGTCACACTTTTATATTAGGGCGTTTCTCATCATATGGTTCCAATTCAGTAGTTGCACCCTTCTATTGTACTTCTGAGAAGTTCCCCCATACTCAGTGTTACTATTAACACACGTCTATTGAAATACTATAGCTCTAAAATACGATCATGCAATAAATTCATAAAACCAATGACACCAAGGTAATAATCTAGAGTTCTTTACATTGTGTGTATTAGTCTCACATTATAGTCCTCTAACACAAATGTATAATGCCCCCTCCTCCCCCGCCCCCCAATCAACGCTATACTTTAAATTACTGAGCCTCACTTAGAAAGTAAAAGCCATCATGTGGCAAATATGCTTAAAATTTCTAGAGATACATTCATGATGTAAAATACATAATTGCTATATATGTACACAATTTACCCTCCCTCGCATCCATTTTCATATACAGATCTTTATAGTATTCAGAGTGGATTCAAGCTTGGCACCCCAGAGAATGTTAAATTGACTTTAAATGAGAGCACTTTGGGATCACTGTGCGTCTCTACATATCACAAAGACTTGGCACCATTTATTTAGGCATTTTTATGATATTTCACTCCTGCAATGATGCTAGTTGTATTTACAGAAAACTGCCACCAATTAACATGCAGACTTCTAGAAAGACTATGAAAGAGATAATGTACATGATGAGAGTGCGATTTTTTTTTTTTAAAGGGTATTTTGTCTTAGATTCAATTAAGACTTGTGTCTTAGTAGGAGACAAGTATTAAACAACATAGCGGAAGGACCCCACAGGAGAACAGGCCCAGCTTGTAACTGACTCCATGCAGATAATTATGCCGACGGCTATACAAACTTTGATGCCTTCAGTTTTTTTTCCCTTGAAAAAGCTTGGATATTTAATGGTTTTCTTGCTGTAATAGCGCAAAAAGCAGAGCCAGGTGTTGAGGAGGTTGGTAAAGAAAATAAAAAAATTCAAGCTTGATCGATCACTGTGGGATGCATATTTTGCATTTAATATAATATTCACTGATGGATTCTCCATGATAGAAACTGTGAAATATCCCTCAGGCTTTATGAAACTCTGTTCATCACTCACATTTGCCGTTTTTGGTTTAGCTAGTCATTTAGAATTTAAATATTGCTTAAGGAATTCAACCAATCGTACTGTGCTAAATCACAAAGCGATAGAGAAACAGCACGTTCTAAATTGTAAGGGTAAAACAATTACACTTTAGAATACATTTGAAAGTTGGAAGATTCAAGCACTGATAAATATAGTAAGAAATATTAGATAGATAAAAATATTAAATTTAAATTCAATAAAAACTTTATCCCATATTCAAAGTGAGCCATAACTCCAGCCATAAATTGTATTGCATAAGAAGATTTAGCTTCCCCTCTCATTGTGTGGTTCTATTCCCCCGTTAATCATTCAGCACTGGTCTGGTGCACTGCATTGTTACCAGCATTGTTACCAGCAGTTACTATCTCTACGTAATGTATAAAATGCTCATAGATTTAAATAGAGAAAGAAACTTCTGCTTCAAACAAAAACCTACAGTATGCTTAAAATGGCTGGTCACAATGTCACACCAAAGCCAGGAGTACAAAGCCACGCGGGGATGCAGCTGTTTATCCTGCTAATGACCTTTATGCAATACAATGTACAGCTCAGGTTTCATTTTAAAGGAGTACTCTGGAGAGTAAAATGCTATTAAATGAACTAGTGTCAAAAACATATACAGATTTGTAAACTACCTCTTTAAAAAAGAAAACATCAAGCCTCCTCTTGCTTATCAGTTGCTGTATGCCCTGCACGAAGTAGAGTTTTTTTTCTCATTGCTGTCTGTCAATGCCATGAACTGTCCAGAGCAGGAGGAAATTCTGATAGAAAACCAGAGTACCCCTTCAAGTCATCAGTTTTAATCCACTTTACCTTATTAATGACAAATAATAAAAATGACCTTGGTAGTAAAGAAGGATAAGAGGTGTAAAAAAAAACCTGTTCCTCTCTTTCCCATAATTTGGTCCCAGCAGAGAGATGCCAACTAAAACAACAGAAAAATCATGAATCATGAAAATTGCTCTATTCCAAGCGATGCAGTGGGCAGAGGCCGTGGTTCTGGGCAGGGTGACACAGCAGCACCCATTGAGGAGGGAGCAGTGGCACACCACAGACATTCACTCTCTAGCTTCCTCTCACAAATTACGGAGTCTCAGGGTACACTGCTATTGAAACCGCAGCAGTGTGAATAGGTGATCACATGGATAGCGGATAATGTGTCCAGTAACTTATCCACCACCCAGTCTTCCACGCATTTTGGATGGTTCATATGCTACCTCTGTTTTTTTGATTCCCTGTGTTCTCACTGCCATGCCGTGTCAGGCAAAATTTTAGGGTGGTTCATATGCAACCTCTGTTTTAATGGTTCACTGTGTTCTTACTGCCATGCTGCCATGCCCAGAATTTGGTGTAATGATGCGATTAGGCAGCCTCAGAGGCATACATGCATGCTGCTCCTGCTGTTTCCTGTCCATTTCCATGGTGTTTCCATCATTTTCTGAGGTTGACACGTTTTCACACAACCTTCCCTGGGCCGAGCTTAGGTCCCCTGAAAAAATGCTCCAATTTCCCAATGACTTCAATGGGGTTCGTTACTCGAAACGAGCACCCAAGTATCAGGAGATATTCATCTCGAGTAACGAGCACCCGAGCATTTTAGTACTCGGTCATCACTAGTTGTCACATATAAAGCAATCTTACTTATTTATAATCTGTGATTCCAAGTTAGATAAAGGAAGAGGGGAAACAGCCATTATTACCTCAACATTCGTGTTGAGAGAACTTTCCAAAAGTTCAGGTTCAGCAACGTTCGTCTAAACCTGAACAATCAACATTTGACTTGGGGGGGCTGGAGAAGTTGGATGACGCCCTAGGGCTACCAGAAAAACATAGATACGCTCAACACTACTTAACAGTTAATGCTTGCATTGCATGGAAGTTTTGGACACTTTTTTTTCATTCCATTGAAAAAAAGTAGGTTTAGTGATGATTGCCTTTCGAGATGATCAGACTTTTTGACCAACAGAAGAGTGTTAAAGAGATCTTTCATTCTGCCAGAACCACAAGTAGTCAAAGTGAGCTCTGTTTGCCACTGCCTGCTCCACTGGCCTTGATCAAGAAGTTTCTCTCTGTACCCTAAAGTTAACCATACACATTAGATAAAAGAAGGCTATTAGTTTAACAACTGTTGAAAAATTGATCGTCTAATGACCAATCATTTTACATATTTGTCCATTTTGTCAATAAAGTTGTTTAAACTGGCCATAATGTACATGATCAATGACATTGGGTAAATGGTGCTTAGTGCCATATCTCTGACATGGAGGAATGGGAGCAAATATACACTTTTCAATACTTTGTTCTACTCCTCTTGGTGTGTATATGTGTTTGTCTGTGTATGTCCAAATTTTTTTATACCTTCTCTGTATTTGGATATCTAGTTTTTCTTGGAACCGAGAAGAGCAACAAGTATGAAATCAAAGATAACTTTGGACAGAGACTTTATTTTGCAAGGGAGGAAAACATCTACCTCAATAAAAACCTGTGTGGACCATTGAGGCCTTTCACCATGCATATTGCTAATAACGCTGGCCGGGAAGTAATCACAGTTATTAGGCCCTTGAGGTGCATTACTTGCTGCTTTCCCTGCTACTTGCAAGAGGTTAGTGACTCTGTGTTGATCACTTGGTATTATTACTGCTTTTTTGTGATGAGTTGCACATGTTCTCTGTCTAAATGTCATAGCCAGGTTACAAATTGCTTTAATACATGGTTCATGTAAAGGAAATTTCTATATAACCATGAAACAAACTGTGGAATCTTGTCATAAACATCAATTGTATAATATAAGAATATGGCCAGTTTGGTGGGAGAGTAATAAGGACCCATATTTAAGTCTATACTACAGCCCAAAAGTCTTTGCCCACACGTAGATCTAATGAAGCAATCTAATAGGATCATTGGAGTCTTTGCCTCTGGGAACTCGTATCCCTAACACAGATGCAGAAACATTTCTATGTTGCACTTGTACTCTCCATTGTGTTTCCTGTCAGGCTTGTGCAGTCACTATTTGCTTCAGGCTTCATTGTGGCTGCTAGGGCTCCCGACCAGAGCATATACTATATGTATACACTCTGGCCGAGATCCCATTAATTTTCCACTGAAAGTATTTTTTGAATTAATAATGGCCATTGTTGCAAATTGCAACAACGGCCGTGATTAATTCAAAAGATATGTTGTGTGAACATATTGTATAAAAACACACCCTCTAAAATCTTCAGTCCAACATGTTTCAGGCCCTTAGTCATAACTAAAATTTATAAAATTTAATGTAAAAAATGAATAAAGACAACTCCATACTCTGTATCCAAAAGTGGTACAAGTAGAAAATACAACAGCAACATCTAGGCAATAATATATAAAATGTAAAAAATGTATCTAATTGCAAAAGAAGAGACAATAAAAAGAACAGTATCTGGGTCTTGAGTTAAAAAATATCAAGGTTTAAGTCAAATAGATAAAACAGTACATAAAAAAAACTGTTTAGTAATATAGGTGATAAATAACGACCATGTCGTCAAACAAGCGTCAGAGTGATCAAACAAGCATTCACCTAAATAAATGAATACAACTATCCATACAAAAACCTTACAATAACCTGTCCATTCAGTACACTTACGCTCCTTTTTAATAAATTATAACCATAAATAAATTATAGATTTTAAATTTTTCAGTAATAACTACATACACACACACTTACATACATATACCCTCTCTATCTTAGACTCTCTTTGTTCTCTCTATACCCAGCAACAGACACAGCGGGAAGTGATTGAGGCTGTCAGAGTAGTCCTACGTGACCATTCTTGTCACCTGCCAGTCTAAGAAGTACTTGTGATTGTTGATGTACCACCAACACTTTCATACCTAGAATAATAAATTGGAAGGTTGGTCATAGTGACTGTGAAAGGAGTATTGTATAGGTTTATTTATTCCCTCATTTATTTTAAATGCACCTGTCAAATCTGTTATATCACCAGCTGTGACTTCTCTATTATTACCGCATATATGGATCCACCACTTCATTCAAGTCTATAAACCCGTCAACCAAATTAGTTCCTTGTTGGTGATATGCAAATTAGGTATGTACGTATTTGGATAGTACCATAGATAAGAGTACATTCAGCTCACCTACCGATGATCCACGAGAGGCACCAAAAAGGGATTGAGACACTTCGGACTGCTGTTTCAGAACAAAGAGTCTAGAGCCTATTAAAAATCACTAATCTTTTTTATTTTTCTACATACAATACAACAGATATACAACTAAAAAAAACAGATCTGACCAAATTCCGCTGCTTTTAGATAGATAACACACCTACTACCAATGTTGTGTTGAAATGATAAGAGCACCAACATAACAGTGATACTACTCTATAAAAAGCCTTTTTATTGTGTTTTCTACGTCCTGGCTGAGCTGTTACTCAGAACTACATTTCTCATAAAGCATTGCCACCCTTCAGCTCTTCATCGCAGCTCTTCCACCTCCCCTACTGCCCTCCCACAGCAGTCTTTTCAGTTCTCTCCCAAAGCAGTTGCGCAACCATTAATTTTAATGTAGACTATTGCACAGTGAGGTTGCAGCACCGACTGCATTTTCCCCTTGTCTGTTCTTTCTGTACCATCATTCACAAGGCATTATGTAGTAAACACACCTCACTCTCCCTCCATGTCTCAATGAAGATAAATATGCATATGTGTATGTGACAGGGAGATGGTGATGCAGGCTGTACAGACAAGATCCAGCCAGACCCCCCCCCCCCCACCCCACACTTCAGTGTATGCTCTGCATGTTTGGTGTGGAGACATTCTCCAGTCCTGCTGTGGTACAGCTTTACCAGATGCAGTGAGTTTATAAGCCTCAGTGTGCTCTGAACACATTGCACATAGTTGCTACTGGATGTAGAATTAATGTACAGCAGTGCATGTTGTTTCTTTGTTATTCTTTTACCTTCCTGCCCCTGATGACATCTCGGACAATAGTGACGTGTAGGGCGAGGTTATGAGACGAGGACCGTGTATGACTTGCACTGACAAAATGTGATGACAGTTGGTGGCAATACCGACCTTTGATGGTTTTGTTGGCATCTTAAAGTATATGTTAACATTTCGGGAGCTCACGCTCGAACAGTTAACTCTTGCTAAATGCCCTCAAGTATTTTTCTGGACATATTGCAAGGGTTATGTATACTTCATATTAGGGTTGGTGTACACTAGGTGATTGCCATTGTAGATTGCCCCCTCAACACACATAGGGGGACAATTTAACAGAAAAAAAAGCCCGGTGACATTATCCAATGGATTCACCAGGCTCCCTTACCTATAGTCTATGAGACTGGCATGGCTCCCTGTCTTTAAGAGTTTTTGCTGACTATCTCTAAAACAGTCTATGTGCTCGTCGGCTGTTTTGATCTTTTGTGCGGCCAAAAAGATAATTGTTATTGGTTGCACAGCTCCCTGTTTAAACAGATTTTCAAGTTTCCCAGAGATGTCAGCCATGTCTATTCCCAGGCACCAGCCCAGCCTGAAGCACTGGGGGTGGGCAGCCAGCCCCCAGTGTGACGTTCTGCCCTCTCCTCTGTGACGCGGCTCAATTAGAATCAATGGGGGCTTTTCGACACCCTGAGGGCGGGCAGGCCGCCTCCAGTGTTTCAGGCCGGGTTGGTGCTGGGGAATAAACCAGTGCTGTGCGCGGGAACTAGGCCGCAGTTCAAAAAAAGGACCATCGCACCAGTATCCCTAGTTTATTGATGTAGAAATCTTAAAGCAATGTACATTTGCTTTAGGACAATTGTCCTTCTATGGGCCAACATCAGGATTCAAAGCTCAGGTGCTGACACAGTCTTTGACAGTCTTTCTACAGTTTCACTTCAGCTACTTATTTTACTTGCTACTTATTTTACAATGGAAATTTCCCATTTAACTTTTATTTTTTTAACTACTGCACATGGTCTTAAAGTTTCTTTTTACTATTTAAATAAACATTTGTATTATCCCTTGTTATTTGTTCAAATGAACATAAGGAATATAAAAGTAGACCGCCAATTTACCGCCTGTAATATTTATTTATGTATCTAGTTTGACGAATGAAATGAAAGAGTTCTGGAAATAAGTAAATATATGTATGCACTGTATACATCAGCACGTACACATCTACTTAGTTCTTTTCATTCATTCAGGTGCATGGAGCTTTAAGTAATACATTTTTGTGCACAATTAAACACTTTACTACATTTGTGATGGTTTTTGACACACAGAGGGGAAATTACAGCTTTCTTTGTTTTATAATGGACATATTGCTGAGGACAGATATTGCTGAACGGTTTGCTTTGACAATCAGTTCTAAGTGACAGCCCCCCGGTAACGTCAAGGGTATTGAAAGTTACTGTTCTATATGAATTTCATTTTGCACATCATTTTGCACTATGGCTAATTGAACTTTTTACTTTTTAGCTGGAAGTACAAGCTCCTCCGGGGACAACTGTTGGTTTTATTGTCCAGAAATGGGATCCTCTTGTGCCAAAGTTCACAATTCAAAATGAGAGTAAAGAAGATGTATTGAAGATTGTTGGTCCATATTTAACATTTCGTTGCTTAGGTGATGTCATTTTTGAGGTATGATTCCCTTAATCTTAAGTTTTATATTATTTTGTGAATAACATTGACTGGATTCATTACACATACATGTTTCTCTTAGCTCCACTGCTACTTTGTGCTTACATTGGCCTCCTTGACTCTTTACAAGGGTTGTCAAATTAGTCTAACAAATTAGTTCAATTAGATCAATGTTGCCAAGAGAATTTTCCACTCTAGAAAATTCAACACAACTTATATACAACAATAATGCAAAAACTTAAAAAGAGCCATGAGCCAATATCTACCTGGAAAAATAGTGGTGAACTCTAATGAGGCAGAGTGGCTTTGAAGCCACTTATGCAACAAAGCCCAAATGGTTACATCTACTTTTGTGTTTACATAGTTATGCCTTGACCAAATGAAAGCCATTGAAGGGACAATATGTAGACAACCACAGATCTTTCAAACACCAGCATGTCCTAATATACAGAAGATCAGCCCCTTTAACTTGATTTCCATGAAAAGTATGGCTTTTGAGTATCTCTCAACAGAAAATGTGATTTTCTAAGTCATTGAGTTACTCACAATCTTGCTAAAATGTGATTCAGAATTAGAGAAATATGCCTGTTCTTCACTGTTAGGGACCTTCCTGGTCACATTCCCAGATCACAGTCCCCAGACTATTGGTAGGTGCACTGAGGAAACTGATGAAACAGAGTAAAGGATCGTAACTAGAAAAGTCATCAGGATAGGATCAGCTATATAATTGGAGAATAGGCGAGGGATCAGAACCAGGAATAGTACAACATGTACCAGGCAACATATCCAAAAAGTTAGAGAGAAATGATATCTAGTATGAAGACACAGTAAGGGTCAGAGTCAAGTATAGCAAGGCTGTGCCTCAATCGGTAGGTGAGGTGGTGGAACCAGAGCCCCTTTGAGCCCCTTTAATGGTAATCATTTTCAGCCAACATTGGAGGAGACCGTTACACCAAATGACAAACAGGCTGGGCCTACCAGCAGGTGGCATTGCTGGAGCAGGGGGAAAGTAACACCTTCTCTATGCACATGTGTTTTTAAACAAGCAAAGTACATCTGTGCAGCCATAATTTTACCTTAAAAACCACCTAACCTTCTTCTACTGATGTACAATTTTATCTATGTCCAGAATGGCATATCACATAATGACCACATAACCTCCTTCATTAACAATACAAAGATTTTCTTTATGCAGAATAAATGTCAAAACTCAGGTGTGTGGACTTTTATATAGCATTTATAGGATCATCATGATAAAGCTAGGGACCAGTGGAAACATCATTTTTTGCCCATAGATGATAAAGATAACTGCAGTGTCAAATGGATGATTGTAGCTCTGTCACTATAAGTTAACCTTTCCACCATGTTCCTGTTAATAACCACTTCCAGTGCAATCATATATTTTATTATCCACAATAAAATGCAATGACCAGATTAGAATACACTCTGTGGGCTGCATGCACCATAGTGAGAATATTAATGTTATTCTACCCATTACCTTGTATTTCTTCGTTTGAGTCCAAGAGTATTAACTGGTTTATGGTTCACTGTAGTATTGTGTCTGAAAGAAATAATAGGGATGTAAAATGTAAAGCAAACAACAGCATGGGTCCAATGCATTTGTTGTCTGTGATACTATTTTATTGGATTGAACCCCTCATTGTCTGATTTTAGCCTAAAGCAAATCACTTATTTCCACTGTCTGTAGAGGGGTCCGGTATAATACATGTCATCTTAACTCTTTATAACCTTAAGTCATACTGATAGGGGATATATTTTACATTTCCAAATTAACAATGGGAAATCAGGAGTTTCACCTTTCTAGCTTATGTCCACTTGGACCCTGTTGCAGCTGCTAATTCGCTGGGCGACCCATGTCATTAAAGGTGTTGCACCATCTACCAAAAATTCAACTTGGCACTGCTTTGTTCCTGCTTACTTCCTGTTTGGCCCGGGGGGGGGGGGGGGAGGGGGTCGAGGACAGGGAACAGTGGTGCTGAGCCCTGGAGACATGTATAAGCTCAGCAGGAGATGGAGTAAATTTATACAGTTTACCAAACCTTAGGATCCCAGAGTGTGTCACAGCCCGGCCATCGCTCTCAGACCTAGGGAACCCAGGCAACCACTGAAAACACTACAGCAAAAGAAAGTAAAAAAGAAAAGGAAGCATTTTGGTAAAGTTAGGGAAGCCGTTATATATCTCCTCCCTGCCAGATCCACTCCTGGCTTTGGCTTAAAAACTGCAGTGGCAAAAAACAATGGTTCTGATGGTTCCGACCACTTTTGCCCATTTCCCTTGTTTCCCTTTAATTGTTTCCTGGTCTATTTATTGAAAATGTTTACACCTTCAGCAATATGGTGATATTATACTCAACTAGAATTGAAATAAAAAAAGAATGGAATAAGTCCCACTTACACTCATACTCCTATTCAGTTCATTGGATGGAACATTCAATTTGTAGATAAAAATAAAATGTGCCGTCAACTGCATCAAAGGCGTGTAACATGCATGACTATGGCTCATCTGAAGCATTATTGTAATAGGTGAGGGAGTTAGTTCTATTTGAGCTGATAAGTTAAGATTTGTCCAAGACTGGATTTTTGGGATTCATTTTGGGATGAGGTACAGTATGTAGCAGCGCTGGGATTCTGTCAAAGGCAGGAGTCCCTGTTAATGTACACAGAGGAGCGAATGTGTGGCATTCGTTATCTAGAAAAGTAGAGACTCCTGAGAGAAATCCGTGCTTTTGTACATTTTTGTTTCTGTGGCCACAGAGAGTATATAGAAGAGCACGGACTCCTACGGACTCTTACGTTAAATCCAATGGCTAATTCGAGGATATCCTCCCTAAACAAATTTCACAAATTTCTACATTTTGTGAAAGTCGTCAAATAACCCATCCTTATATTTTCAGATCCTGGATATAAATATATAAAATCTCCAGTGGTCCATAATGTACAGACGCTCAGCTTGGATAAATCACCCTACAATGTCTTCCTTTTTTACCTATTTGAACAATAGGGTTCTGTACCTGTTATATTACTATACCTACATATTTCTATATGTTGAGTGCAATGATACATTGGTCATTGCATGCAGATGTGTTTTCACCCACATGCTATGATTGAGATGCGGTACCCAATCCTCAAAGTTATACTTTCAAGACGACAGAGAAGTGGAAATGAAGCGCTGGGAGTAAGGAAAAGTATTTATTTTACTCCCTTAGGACCCTGTTACACAGAGTGATAATCGGTCGAATCGGCTCAATTCAGCCATTTATCGCATTGGGTAATAGAGACAACGATCCGCTGATGAAACGTTCATCAGCTGATTGTTGCTTTAAGCTCAGACGTAAATAGCTATGTGTAATAGCGATGCACAGCAGATGATTAAAAAAAAAAGTTTACATCACCTGTCCACATTCTCTGTCTTTTTCTGCACTCTGCGGTGGTCCCAGTCAGTGATTGGCTGAGTGGCCTGTCAGCTAAGATAGGTTACTCTGAAGCTGCAGTGCATTGGACCAGGGAGGAAGAAAATTGCAGGAGAAGACCAGGAACGTGGACAGGTAATGTAAACTGTTTGGACAAGGGCTGCACAGACATCACTAATGATGTCTGTGCAGCCCTTGCTAAATGATTATCGGGCCGTGTAAACGAGCATTGATCTAGCAGATCGGAGCTTGTCTGCAGTATTTTTCGGGCTGCCATCGGCCCGTGTAATAGGAAACTTGATATATCCTTGAAAAAGTCTATACTGTGAATATACAGCTTCTTTTTGTTTTTATTTGAAATGTATATATCCATTCTGATAATGGCAAGAAATAATTATATTTTTAAAAACTAAACCATTTAATCTTTTTTATTGCTGTCAAAGTCTAACATATGAACATGACACATTATGTCATCATCTTCAATAGAGGAAAATAAACAGAATCCTCATCATCTGCTCATTGCCTCAATTTACACCCAGCTAATAGTTCCTATACATTTGTCATTGACACACAGGACTTTTCTTCAGCCCTTCATATATATTCGCCAGCTTGTGATATTGCTTCTAATTATCGCATTGGGTCTTTGTTTCTGAAGTTCTTTTTGTTGGCACCGAAACCAGCATGTGTTGCAGGTGTAGTGAGAAAATCTGAGACTAAAAGCAGCCTACGAGGCAAAGACGTCTGCTTTGAGCTTTGAAGATTTTACTAAAAAACACATTAAATATTCCCTTTCTCTGAGATTACGATATGATGAGCTCAGTGCTGCCAGTAATGTGTTACCTTTATGAAGGTTTTGGTATCCTGCCACATGATATAAGAGTGAAGGCTTTATTGTGCTGTGTGTGGTGCACTCTGAGAAAAATCACAACAGCATTTTAACTGAACAGAAATGTACGAATAAAGAACATTCCTGACCTAAAACTTTGTTACTGAAAAACAAACCTACACCTGACTGCTGTATTCAAAGGCTTATCCGGTGTATGGCTCACACAGCATTATGTACATGCCAAGGATATCTACAGTGCATCAAACATAGTGTCATCGTATTAGTCGTTTACCTTCAATGGAGATGTTATTTATGTATTTATTGATTGATTGATTTGTTTTATTTATTGATTGATTATGGTTTGTGTAGCACCATCATATTCCACAGTGGTGTACACAGACTGTAGTTGCTTATATTAGTCCTTGTCCCCCTTACAATGTAATTTCCTTATGTTAGGGTATGTTCACACACACACTGCAGATTTAGGGTTGCAAATTTGGTGCTGTGAATTTGATGTTGCGGATTTAATCAATATAAATAAATAGAAATATGCAGATTCCAATCTGATGCATAAAATACACATTAAAATCTGCAGTGAATTACGTGTATGTAAACGTTCCTTTACACACCTACTCACTTCATAAGAATTTTGTGATTATTGTGATTTTAACATGGTTTCGCCATGCTTTAAAACGTCTCTGTACCCACAATCTGACCCCCCCCCCCCCCCTTGTACCGTCAGATAGCTGCTTTTATTCCAAGGTAATTAATAGGAAAAATCCTGCCTGGGGCATCCCTAATGGTGAGAAAGGTGGGGGAGGAGGGACAGAGGGGTTTTGCAATTCTAGGGCATAGGTACCTTAGGCCACTGCAATTTTACACAGGGCTGCAAGTTTAAAAGTTGTTTTTAGGACAATAACTGCATCACCTGCCGAACGGACCCCAGGACAGATCTTGGAGTAAAAGCAGATATCTGATGGTACAAGCTGTTTGGGGGGTCAGATTGTGGGTACAGAGTCGCTCTAAACCCCTACGGAATGACTTTTTAATCATGTTCCTCAAGTTAGTTCAATTACAACGATATGTAACTTGTATAACTTTTATTTTATGTGATGGCTTTTAAAAAATTAAAAGCCCCCTCTGAACTGATGCGTTACCAGGTGCTATATGTAGTCCGGGACCGCGGCTATTAACGGGCACGGTCCGATCACTGTGCCCGCTAAATAAGTATTTAAATGCAGCTGTCAAAGTTGACAGCTGCATCTAAATGCTTGCTGTCACCCTTCCCCGGTGGTCTAGTGTGGGGATCGCCCCCCACTTACGACACAATCGCGAGGGGCGATCCCCCATCTGCTCCAAGCCGGGGTCTGCGCCGTAATGGTGCTGATCCCGGTTTGCCATTCTATTGCTTTCTATACTGCATAGATCTCAATGAGAGATCAGAGCAGTCATACTAGAAGTCCCCCAGAGGGACTTCTAGTATGCGTGTAAAAAAAAAAAATATTATCAATAAAAAATCCCCTCCCCTAATAAAAGTGAGAATCACCCCCCTCTCCCCATTTTATAAATATAAATAAATAAATAAACATGTTTGGTAACACCACGTGTGTAATCAACTGAACTAATAAATTAGCACATTCCCGATCTTGCACAGTAAAAGGCGTAATCGCAAAAAATTTCCAAAGTGCAAAATTGCCCATTTTTGGTCGCATCAAATCTAGAAAAATTGTAATAAAAAGCAATCAAAAAGTCACATATGCCCAATCAAGGTACTGATAGAAAGTACAGATCATGGCGCAAAAATGACACTCACACTGTGTCCCCTAAGGGTTAAGGAAAGCCCCTTTAGTTTTGCTATACACACAGTAATATCACAGTTTACACTGTGTAAAAAAAAAAAAGGCATCAGCTTTTCTTTTTAAAAAAATGTTCCATTTTTACCAAATTATACTGTATCGGCCTTTTTGTTTTGAATAAAGCCGCGGGTACGGCACATAAGTACCCCCTTGCAATTCCCGCATCAACCCCTTTGTTTTGAATAGAGACGTGGGTACGGCATGTAAGTGAGAAATGACAGGGGTATGGCATGTGACCTGCGGCTCTATTCATTCCAAGGATCTGTTGGAAAGAGCCGAGTGCTGTACTCCGGCGCCTCCAAAGAGAATGAATGTTGCCCCCGGGAGAGCCGAGTACTGCACTGTATGTACAGTATATCCTGATGATCTCAGGAAGAAGTTACCTCGAAAGGCATTATATTGAAGGACTAATAAATATATCTACAATGACAGAAAGAGATGGTTTTTTGTTTATACAGTATGTGGAATACAGCACTCAGCTCTTTCCAAAGGCTCCAAGGGAATGAATAGAGCCGTAGGTCACATGCCATACCTGCGGTTTTATTCAAAACAAAGGAGCCCTGGGCCGTTACAGAGATCGCCGGTGGGTACGGAGGTCGGACCCCCCCAATCTTACCCCTTTAATGGGGGAATGCCTTCAGCATCCTTATCTCTTGGCCAGATGCAAGAGTGACTACTAAGAGCATCTCTTGCTCTAGAGGACCTATTTTGTCCTGCATTTTTACAGACAGCCCATTCAATTTATGGCACATTGTGTAATTATTTATTTGTCTAGCAGAGACCCTGCAGAAGGTTAGACCCTCAGATTACAGCTTAATGCTAAAGTTGCCAGCAGAGGGACACTTTCTGATCTGTTAATTCCAATTAGGTCTGTTTAACACATAGGCAGTGATAGATTTTAGTAGGGGCAGTCTGGGTTGAGCATGGCTTCCCAAGGTGCCCAATTTACATGTCTGCTACTCAGGGCCTGGAAGAGATGCTGCAGAGCCTCAACTGCAGATATGCTTCTGAAAGATAACTCAAAAGGACCAGAATAACCTGTGCAGATCTATTGTGGTACTTTCAGATATGTTGATGGATATTTTTCATGATAGGGTGGGGCAAGACAGGTCAAATGGGGCTAGGGGCATTAAAGTGATATCTCCACCAAAGAGCTTTTTTATGCTAGCCAACCCAGGCCACCCAGACCCCTACCTATTCTGAGAATGCGAACACAAATGTCCCACAATGAATGGAAAGCTCTCCTTTTCAAGATCCAGGTCCAGGTAGTCAGACCCCCAGCATTTAGTTTGTTATAAAACCCAGATGGAAATACCCCTTTAATAAATCAGTAGAGCATTGGTCACTGACTGACTGAGCCAGAACAGCGTAGCAGCCAGTGATTGGCTGAGAGGGCTGTCACTCTTGTCTCAGTCAGGAAATGGAGGCAGCTGTAATCAGCAGGAGACACTGGGGGAGCGGGGACAGGTAAGTATTGAAAAGTGAACTTGCTTAACTGCACTAAAACACCTGCAATTTTTTAGATTTTTAGTGCAATTTGGTATTTGGTTCGGACGAAATCTGCGGAATTAAACTTTCAAACAAAGTTCGCTCATGATTTCATCCACCGCTATATATTTCTTTGTTTTCAGTGTAGACAGGTCTGTTGTAGTTTCGGGTACACAACAAACAAAAACTCTCCAGAGTAGCCTTGCCCCGGTCAGGAGGCTGAAGTATGTAATGTCTCATTACAATATCTTTATCTGCTTTCTGTTTAATATTTTGTAGGTGAAAACATTGAATGAAAACCTAATCATTGGGAAGATTTCCAAATACTGGTCTGGATTTGTAAATGATGTGTTCACTAATGCTGATAACTTTGGAATAGAATTTCCAGCAGACCTTGACGTGAAGCTGAAAGCTGCGTTGATTGGCACCTGCTTTCTTATAGTAAGTACAGTAAATGCGTCTGTTATACTTTGCAGAGCTGGATAATTAGCCGGGCTCCCATGGATATCTGTATTTAATTAAGCCTTCTGATCATGCTTTCTGAGTAATTCTTACAGTATCCCAGATGACTGAGAGGGAGGGAAAGTCTAGGGGGTGGAAAAGCATTACTTTATCCACGGTGGCACAGTGCTAAGCATTGTTCCCTTGCAGTGCCAGAGCTTTTGATTCAAATTTACACAGATTGCTATGTACATGAACCCTGTATATTCTCCTAATGTTTGCAGGGGTTTCCATCAAGGGTTCTACTTTCCTCCCTCCATTCAAACTCATACTGGTAGGTTAATTGGCTTCTAACTAGTTAAGTGGGTGCCTGTTGCTGAGAATTATGATGCCTGAGACCAGTGTGAATAAACATTTTCTGCAAAGTGTAATACAAAATAGTAAAAATATTACATCATTTATACATGTACTGCTAGAGATCAAACACATCTGATAGCGCCGCCACATTCCATAGCCAAGTCCAGATGTAATCAGAATGATTTCGATTTATATTTCTGACTCATGCAGATGCCTGTCTGGGAATATATTTAGCATATTAATATAACACAGTCCCACACAAAGGCTATGTTCACACACTGTTGAAATGACAGTCAATTTTATTGGGCAGCTGTCATTTAAAGGGGTATTCCGGGAAAAAGATATAATTTATCTATGGAAAGGGTAAAGAAATATACTTACCTATCGTTAATAGCCCACTCTGGGAAATCGCCGGTCCAGTCACATGATCCACCTTTTCTTGCTTCCTGTGACGTCCCGCATCTTCTCTTCTATCTGTGTGCGGTGATATGTCTCAAGGGATTTGGATGCATGCGCAGTGTGATCCAATTAGGTTCACACCATTCATGAGCTGGTCTGACTAAGTACGGTGGGATCGCCATACCTGTACCGCACCCTCGCCCGGCTCTAATTCTTCTCATTGTCAGCACTGAACCCTGACTGGCTGGCTAGCCACACAACTATTTACAATTTAGGCTGCGCCATAAGGATACACCCCCTTGCCATGTGAGGTACAGGTGTCTGGTGCCGCAGGCAGTTGAGGGGAAGTGTACGGCTCATGTGTCTTTCACTTCCTCGGATCCATGAGTGCCTCTCCTCCTCTTAGAGTCAACCCTTACTCCTCCTTCCCCTGTTTCTCTCCATATGCCTGGTTGGGAGCTTGGAGCCTTCTATGGAATGAGAACAGGGCGATAGATATATCAGCTCCAGAGCAGTGACAGGCAGGGGCTCTGACCCCAGGAAGAACCACACACGACACTGTATCACATAATGAGCGTGTGCTATGTATATGTGTAAAGACACATGTACACATGCATATGTAGTGTCCCAGAGCACAATTCCTGCGGCTGGGTTTAGGATGGCACCTCTCCACAATTGTTTTATTATATATTTCATGATTTATTAGGACCCCTGGATACCTCTAGGAACCGAAAGTTTTGGCCTAAGGCACGACCTAGTAACCTTTAGGGCAGCTTCACACACACCGTATTGCAGCGGATTTTCTGCTGCGGATCTGCTGCGGATTTCATCTAAATAGCTGAACACAGCATCAAATCTGCACCATCAAATCTGCTGCGGATCTGCTGCAGATCCAGTGTGTGTAAACGCACCCTAAAGCAAAAAGCTCCCTAGCTGACAGGGAGGGAAACAGACGCAAGCACCATTGGGGGAGAGGTCCACAGGATCACAGTGCCCACCAGCGTCCCACACGTACTGACAGACCAGGATCTCAGGCAGATCATCTCTCCACACACCACCAGACTCTCCACAAGCACAGTAACTCAGTCAAGGCCGCCAGTGTTAACAGCTGTATGCTACAGGACTGTAACAACACCTGCAATTCTTCAGTAAAAGTTATTGTTACACTGCCTGCCTCCTTGTCTCCCTGTTGTCCTGGTCTACCTGCACCACAACACCATCAAGGGCCATATTACTGGACAGCAGTATTTGGGGTTGGCCCTGGGGGAACTACTGGTCCACACCACTGACCACCTTACACACAGGTGCAGCCCCCCCTACAAAAACCTCTGCAGTAGCCCACAGAAGAGAGGGAGAATACAGGGAAGGGCCAGAGAGTAACCTGTACCTGTGGAAGCCCTCGTGCCCACCTGAGACTGTGACAAGTCAGTGCCTAAGGCTGCGGTGCACCACAAGACCCAGCCATCCTGCAGGTACAGCACCCTCTCACTCTGCAGCCCTCAGTGCATGCCTTAACTCAGGAGCTCAGCGTTACACAGGAGAGGCCTAGCCACCCACAGGCCTAAAACTACTACCACTATCATCCTCTCCTCATCCCCTCACTCTCTTCCACACCCCAGCTCGCTGCACATACACATCATGTCGAAAAATCTTTTCTGTGTTAGTCACACTAACACATTATAATGTGCAGAAAAGAACTAGGTATATATATATATATATATATATATATATATACATATAAGAAATCTGTCTGCACAGGCATACAGGCTGTACAAGATGAATTCAGAGTCTCTGCACTTTCGACCATGTACATGTATCTCATAGAAAGACCCAATGAAGGGCGAAAGACATTTATCATGTCATTGTTTATCTGATCCCACAAAGTAACCTATGCTTCTATAGAGATACATATATGATTCAACCCATTAATTGGGATGTGAAAAGATGAGTGTCAAGCTCCAGACTTAGTTCCCTTGCAATGCTTTATTGAAGTAAAAACCGACACCTAATAGTCCAAAGACCTTCTTTGGACTATGAGGTCTTTGGACTATGAGGTGTCGGTTTTTACTTCAATAAAGCATTGCAAGGGAACTAAGTCTATCCATCCTTTATCATATTCCATCCACTATCCACATGATTCAATGTTTGGTTATCACCAAACACTAATTGCACAACCAGTGTCATATACATAAATAGTGAGTATTTAGAGCTAGTAATTTTCCCCTGATGAAGATAGAACCCATGGGGATCATATCTCTATCCAGCCAGTGTCGGACTGGATCCTCCGATGGGCCCCTTCCCCACTCCCACTGACCGTCCAGCAGCTGGGGCCCCCAGACAGACATAGTGTGATGCTGCCTGTCCTCAGTGGGCCCCAGTGTCCGATGTGCAGGAGGACAGAAACAGAATTTTTATATAGAGCAGTGTGTATAGCTGAGTGTGAGTGCAGGCACATTATAGCAGCAGTGTGTATAGCTGAGTGTAAGTGCAGGCAAATTATAGTAGGAATGGAGAGGATGGAGAACACAAGGGCTGACAGGGACTGCAGGGAGCATGAAAGAATGAGCAGGGCAGATGTGGGCATATAAATGCAGTGGTGGGGAGAGAGGGGTTACAGCTATAAAGAGATTACCTCCACAGTCCTGTCCCCTGATGCAAGGCCCAGCCTGAAGTGGATCTTTTATGATTTGGAAGGTGGAGGAGACTTCCTGGGTCAGAGTACAGTGCTGTAGACCACCCTGTGCAAGCCATGCCCCTTCCCCACTCGCCCTCCCACCCAGTACTGGAAGCTCTTAAAGGGGTTATCCAGCGCTACGAAAACATGGCCACTTTCCCCCTACTGTTGTCTCCAGTTTTTTTTAATCACTTTTTAAGTCACACTAGGGGACTATTACCAGCAATCATTAGATTGCTGGTAAAAGACCTAAAAGTATAGCATTTACTTATATTCCCGGAAACAGTTCTGGGGGCATATAGGAACATATATATATATATATATATATATATATATAGCTTCAGTTATTTCACAGGCACAATTCCAAAAATTCCACAAGCCTCTCAGCAAATAGCTTTTGTTGTGGATTCTTTGTCAGGTCATATTCCTTGGCTATAGTGTTCCCTTTTAAGAGATTTCAAAGAACCTAATGCATGTATGTATAATATAATGTTACTGCCCGACTCACAATCAGTTTATATTAGTTCAAGGAAATATTTGTCTAATGCATTCCAGAACTATTAAGAATATTGCAACAACTCATGTACTGTATACTGCTTAACCCATGTCAAATTGATTTGAACCTGATGACCATCAAGCTGTCGCAACTAGTGTTTCCTGTTGTAAGAACATTTGTGGACTAAAAACCTTCAATACAGACTATTTAGTCCACTCCATTTGTGATTCCTAAATTCTCTATAAAGACATTTTAGTTTTTATTTTGTTTGGATAATCTACTTGTTGTCCACAAGATGGCAGTCTTTGCACTGTGGATAAAGGATCAAAGTATGAGACAAGATGTGATGAGGTGGATTTAAAGTTCTTGATAAGTGGGATATTTATTATTCATTATTTAAATAAATTATTCAGAATATATTAATTTACATTGTTGTACTTATCTCTCAAGTTACAAAATATATGATCATCTAGATTAGTTGTACCTGAGTACAACAGGCAAGCACCTTAAGATTTCCATCATCAATGATTTGTTTTATTTCTAAAGCATTTAACCCTTCACGTCAGTCATATGACTATATACGTTTCAACTGCAAATGTTCCATAGAGAATGAATAGAGCAACCGATCATGTGCCAACCCATGTCTCTATCTAAAACAAATGAAACAGGGACCCCCACAATTTCATACTTGCCTCCTATCCTGTGGATTGGGGACAAGTAAGTTTTAATCGGAAACTTTTCAAGAATAACTATATTAGTTTAGATGGAAATACCCAATTTAGGCTATGTTCACACAACGTAAAATAAAAACAAAATACGACTTTAATTTTGAAGTAAAATACAGCTCTATTTTCAATGTAATAATGCACTCAATTGAAGTTATTGGGAAGTTGGCCAGCAGTGCACACACCGTATAGGATAACGGTAATAATAATAATAATAATTATTATTATTATTATTTTTTTTTTTTCTGTTCAATTTTGCCTTTATTTTACTGTGTGTGAACAAAGCCTTAAGCTTATGCCAGGCTTACCACCTACTAAATGGTACTAGTTGTACCGGTATTAACCTGTAGACGACCCAAGGCGTAACCGTATGTCCTGGGCCGCCTAGGGGTGTTCAGAGCAGGGCTGCGTGCCGTTCCCGCTCTGAACCACCGCGGTCCCGTGTGCCGCATGTAGCCCGGGACCACGGCTATTAGCGGCAGGGTCCAATCGCTGTGCACGCTAATTACGTAATCAGATGCAGCTGTCAAAGTTGACAGCTGCATCTGATTACTAAATGCAGCCTTATCCCTGGTGTCTAGTGGGGGGGTCGCCCCCCCCGCACCGTGATCGCGGAGGGGCGATCATCGTGTCTGGTACCTGCCGGGTCCACATCAAAATGGCGCTGATCCCGGCTCGGCATTGGGTTGCTTTTGGCTGCATAGTACATAGATCTCAATAATAAAAGTTTGAATCATCCCCCTTTTCCCATGTTATAAATAAAAATAAATAAATTAACAAACATGTTTGGTACCTCTGCATGCGTAATCGCCCAAACTATTAATTTATCCCATTCCTAATCTCGCACCATAAACGATGTAAGCGCAAAAAATCCCAAAGTGCAAAATTGTGCATTTTTGGTCGCATTAAATCCAGAAAAAATTTTAATAAAAAGCGATCAAAAAGTCACATAAGCGCAATCAAGGTACCGATAGAAAGTACAGATCATGGCACAAAAAAATGACACCTCACACAGCCCCATAGACCAAAGGATAAAAGGGCTATAAGCATGGGAAAAGAGCGATTTTAAGGAATTTTTTAAAAGCCATCAAAAAATATAAAAGTTATATAAGTTACATATCATTGTAATCGTAACGACTTGAAGAACATATATAACAAGACAGTTTTACCCCAGGGCGAATGGCGTAAAAACAAAAACCCTCCAAATAAAAAAAAATTATTAATTTTTTTTCAATTTCACCACACCTTGAAATTTTTCCTGCTTTTGCAGTGTACTTTATGAACAAATTCAGCATGTCATTGCAAAGTACAATTAGTGGCTCAAAAAATAAGGGCTCATGTGGGTTTCCAGGTGAAAAAATGCAAGTGCTATGGCCTTTTAAGCACAAGGAGGAAAAAACAAAACCGCAAAAATTGAAATTGGCCCGGTCCTCTAAAGCAGTGATTTTCAACCTTTTTTTGAGCCGCGGCACACTTTTTATACTTAAAAAATCCCGGGGCATGCCACCAACCAAAATGGCACAAAATGACACTAAAACAGTACATATTATACATATAGTTAATATAGATTCTAAATGTATTTATACTCATTGTGAAACCTGGGCCTGTTTTTTTCTCCCCACCATACTTCTCCCCCCTACTTCTCTCCTGTGCTTCTCTCCACCATACTTCTCCCCCCTGCTTCTCTCCTGTGCTTCTCTCCCCCATGCTTCTCTCCTGTACTTCTCTCCTGTGCTTCTCTCCCCCATGCTTCTCTCCTGTGCTTCTCTCCACCATACTTCTCTCCCCCCTGCTTCTCTCCCCCATCCCCATGTTTCTCTCCTCCCTGCTTCTCTCCCCTGTTTCTCCCCCATCCCCAGGTTTCTCTCCCCCATTGTTTTCTCCTGTTTTACAGGGGCACCATAGTTTGGGGAACTTTCCCCGCGGCACACCCGACCATGTGTCGCGGCACACTAGTGTGCCACGGCACACTGGTTGAAAATCACTGCTCTAAAGGGTTAATTAATCTACTCCAGTGTCACAAATGCATAGCACAGGGTGTAAACAAATTTCATAATAATATCATAGTCAGAAATAGCTTTTTCATGCATTTCCCTGATATATGTTATATTTGGGCCATTCCATCCAAACTAAACCTTTTCGTAACACCCGTAACACTTAGTTAAACCTAGTAAAACTGCAATTTAAACACTAAAGTTATAAATATACATTAAGAGTCTTAATGTATATTTATAAGTTTTGTGGTTAAATTGCATTTTTTTAAATTAGCTGTTACAAAAAAATGTTTAACTAGGTGTTACGGGTGTTACGAAAAGGTTCAGTTTGGATGGAATGGCCCATTTATATTTTAATTCAGCACCAATACTTGTATATACTGTATTTCAGGACTTAATGTACTTTGAGCAGTCATCAGATGGCATATGAGGATTTTAAGAGGGACTGTTTACAACTGGAAACTAAACTGAAGATAGAGACGATAAACTAAAGAATCACAGAAAATAAGAAGATCCAACCGAAGATTTGTAAAGAACTAATAAGGAAATCTGTCCATAGTGTACAATAAATTCCCGTCATTTTATTAAGTGGTTTGTAATAAACGATTTTGCAAATAGTTTTTAATAAACAAAGTAGTATAAAATGTGTATTTTAAAGTAACTTTATTAAAGAAAAAGTTATTCACATATTCTCATATCTTTAGTGTGGTTACGCACCGCCTAGTTCTCCACATGTCATGTTATGTGTTAAAAGTTCAATCTTTCAAAATTTTGAATGTCATGTAAATGTTGTTTGAACAACTGCAGTACAGCAAGTGTCCAGTAGATGGCAGAAAAACATCCAGTAAAATGAAGGTTTGGTCCCTTTTTGTTCTTTTCCATCACAAGCTTTAGAACTGGTAGAATACATATTCACAGTACATATAGCTAGTACTGGTCATTATATTGTATTGTTTGTGATAAGAGTTTTCGAATGGTTTTTTTATCAATAAAAAGTTACCGTATTTTCCGGCGTATAAGGCGACTGACTGTAAGAGACGACCTCTGACTTTATATGACGTAAAATTTTAACCCCTGCCTGACTGCAGCAGGGTTTACTAACTGGAGCCCTGCTGCAGTCAGGCAGGGGTTAACTGTAGCTAAAGAAAAAAAAAAAAGACAGTTGACTCACCTGTGACCCGTTCCCGGCAGCCGTGCGTCTCCTATCCCGTTCCAGGCGCAGACAGTGTAACATACACTGTCTGCACCGGAGGTCCCTGAAGCTCTCCCAGGTAGCCGAGCGTCTTATCAGAGAAGCTCGGAGATGCTAGGCTGCTGGGAGAGATTTGGGAGAATGACAAAGGCTTTGGGGACTTATCCCAAAGCTCTCCCGGCAGCCGAGTGTCTCAGTGCTTCTCCGAAGAGATGCTCGGCTGACCGGGAGAGCTTTGGGGATCTCTGGCACAGGAAGTGTCACACTTTCTGCGCCAGAAACAGGACGGGAGATGCGCGGCAGCCGGGAACTAGTCACAGGTAAGTTAATTGTCTGTTTTCTTTATAGTGGTCGCCGTATAGGGAGGGGATGAAGTCCTTTTTGAGTTCCCCCACCGTATGTGGCGATCATACCCGGCATGTAAGACGATCCCCGACTTCTAATAACAATAATAATAATAATAACTTTTATTTATATAGCGCCAACAGATTCCACAGCACTTTACAATTCTGGGGGTACATATATAGACAAAAATAGAGGAATAGAATATTTTTCAGGGTTCTAAAGTCATCTTATACACTGGAAAATACGGTATTTGTTTATTTTTTACTTTTTTTCTTTTGAATAAAGTTCACCTTTGGGCTATGTTCTCTGGGTTCCATAGCCAATTTTTTAATGTGCCGCAGTACACAATATTCCCTGGTTAGTCCGTTTTAGGACAAAGGTCCTGAATGGCTAACTAGGGACACTGATGTGTTGAGCAGACCACCGGGCTCCATAGCAGCCATAGCGGTAGTTCCGCCCTTGACAGAAAGGCTATGTTCACACACACTGTTGAAATTTGGTGGATGGCTGCCATTTAATGGCAAATAATGGTTGTTATTTAAAAACATGATGATTACTATTGTTAATTTTGTAATGTGACTTTCTATGGTATTTTTTGTATATGTTAAAAAACTTATAAATAAAAATTGGGTTAAAAAAAAAAAATAAGCAAAAAGATCAATAAATATGCCCCTAAGACTACAAAGGGGCACATACAGTACTCACAAAATGTTAGTGATATTAGGTTTGTCGGTGAAATTTTATGATGACCCTAAAATGCAAGCTAAACTTTACAGGTGGCCTGAATGTGACCTGCTCTAAACTTTTGAATGCACATGTCCAACTGTTCAATGTTTCAGTACTTTTTGCACAACCTTTTGTTCTCTAGCAAGGAGCTTGTTAGGTGATACAATGTGTTACAGTGTGAGCAGGTGTTTCTAGTCAATACAAAACTGCCCTACACTTCATGAATGGCACAGTGAAAAGCCCATACTAATTGAATAACATAATTCATCCAGTCATTTGGCCTCTGCATAAACACCACAGGCCTGATTTTTATCTTTATGGATGACAATGCTCTAGCTCATCGAGGTTACATCATCAGAGAACGGCTGCTGGAGACTGGGGGATTTCAAATGTAGTGGCCTGCACTCTCTCCAGACTTTAATCCAATTGAAAACCGAAAGCCTACGGGAGTCGTCGTCTAGAGGCTCTTAACTCCTGTAACTTTGTACCCCAGAACCACAATGACCTGTGGGTCCCCTGTCAAGAAGAGTGGGATGCCATGGTTCAGCAGACAATAAGTCAACTTTTGAACACCTTGAGACGTCATTGTCAAGCTGTAATTGATGCCCAAGGGCACATGACAAGTTATTGAGACGTTGACATTTTTGTTAAGGGTATACCCACCATTATTGTTGGCATTTGTTTCAATAACTTGTTTAAGATGTGAAATCACCATTGCTGCTTCTACTGAAATGCCCCATGATATAATATCACTGGAGTGTGAACTTTCTACTACAGATGAGCAAATTCACAGTAGGAACAAAGCAAAGCGTTTAGTTCCTATTTGCATTCAGTTCCTCAGGCTGCAGGCTTTGAAGTCCGCCCAACTCTCTGCCACTCTTCCCCAGGTGCTGGTGTGGCAAAGCAGTCTGGGTTGCTGTTGGCTGGGGTAGCTTTGGCAGTGTTGAGGCTGCTAGGTGGGTGTGGGTCATTTGGGCACTTGTCATGGTAGCCTGGAGTGGCGTTGGTACCCACCCCATGTCAGACAGGCACTGCTTCCCCAGGTTTGGATAACCCAAGTGTAGCTTTGTGTGTAGGTGCAGAATGACAGACAGAGTCAAGTAGCTTAACCAGAATAACATCCGTTTTACTGAGGTTCTTTAGTGCAATACAAAATAAGGCTTTTGTAACTGCAGGTGCACGCAAGAGGTAGAAGAGTGTTGAACAGCAGAAGTGAAAGTAGATGAACGTCTTGAGGGCCCTGTCCAATTTAGCTGTGTACTCTGCCGGGATAGCGTAGAGAAGAGAAGGAGAAGAAGAAACTGATACTTATGTACTTGACTGCCTTATGCCCTACAGTGGATACCCGTCCTATAAGGGTAGTACAAGGCCCCAGGTTCCTGCGCTGGGTGAAGCAGACTTCCCGAAACCTTTCAGAAGAGCCTTGCATTCCAGCAGGATACGAGGCAAGTGGCAGCTTTGTCCTGCTAGGGTCAGTACAAAGGTATTCTGCCCTGTATCTTGTAGAGTGTATCCCTGGCGTGGACAAGATAATCCTCAGTGGACGTCCTATCATCCTGAGAAGTCTAGCACTGCATGCTAGTGGTGGTTACTTTCTGATTTGGAACACTCTCTCTGGTGACTGAACTAGAGGGAACATTCTCACTAAAAACTATAGTTACTTTACCCAGGTGCAATAAAAACTTAGTGGCATACCTGTGCTGGGACACTATACTAGAAAAAGATGTATCCAGTCCTGGGAAACTTCACCCAGATTCTCAGGACTGTAACCATCTTTTCCCAGCACCTGGAGAGGAGCGGCAAGGAGCAGAGTAGACTTCAAAGCCTGCAGCCTCATGAGCAGAATGCAGATAGGGAAAAAAAAATTTGCTTCATTCTTACTGTAAATTCGTTCATCTCTACTTTCTACATTTTCCATGAATTTCATCAGCAAGCCAAAGATCCCTAACCTTTTGTGAGTAGTGTATAAAGAGTGTAATGGCATTTGTCGAGAAGTGGAGGATGACACGAAGAGCAAAACAAAATCAGCCTTTCAAGATCTGAGGAATTTCAACCCAGAATAGGAATGTTAAAGAATGCCTGAGGATCCAGGCTGAAGATGACATCAAAAGGAGATAGAATACATGAGTCACTGTATCTGAAAATTAAAAGCAATTTCAGCCTGTAGCTCATGATCAGGGACTGACTTTGATGGAAAAAGAGCTTGAGACAGCATGTAAAATCTTAAAAAGAGGTCAAGCAGTCAAGAGCAATGGCTCTAGTGAAAGCAGTGCCAAGATGTGATTTGTTTAAGCCATGGTGTTCCCAATGGGTACTTATTGGTGTGGTCAATGGAAAACCAGAACAGGACTACTGTGGATACCCTGGGCGGCTAATTGATCAAACCAGTCAGTGAAACAGATGAAACCTAAAATATCACTGGGAGCTCAGATAACCATGCTTCAACTATCATATAGATATGATAAAGGAAACATATTGTTAGAGAAAGATTTCATGCAAAGAAAGACAGAGGGAAATCACAAGAATGGATGACCTACCATGCATTGGCTTGACCCCATAACCATTGTGATTTTACAGTGGGGCTGTGTTCATGGTGTGGCATTATGAGGTCAGGATGGGCAATTGATATTTCATAGAAGGGTATTGTTAGGTAACAAAGGGTCATAGTGAGGTTACAGTGGGGCAATGAAAAGTTAAACTGGTGCAATGTGATGTCACAGCGGAACATTGTTAGGTAACGATTTGGCATTATGAGGTCACATTAAGGCATTGTGAGCAGGGCTGGCACAAGGTAATTTGGTGCCCTAGGTAGATAAAATAAACACCACCCCCAATAAGCCATCAGCATCCAATCCCCACAGGTGGAATCTCTAGGGTGTATATGTTTTGCTCCCCACCACCACCACAAAAAAAAAATGCACCACTGGTGCTTCTCTGGTTCTCCCTCACTGACTCTTACAGTTATGACACCACTAAGGCCGGGTTCACACTGAGCAAAACTAGCAGAATTCCGCTGTGGAATTGTCCGCCGTGAAATGCTGTTAGCCTCCCTCTCATAATGTGAGTCTATGGGAGGCGCGCGCTGCTGTTCTCACAGCGTCTCTCCGCACTGAAGAATGAACATGTTCATTCTTCAGCACGGACAGAGCAGAAGCGCGCGCCTCCCATAGACTCCCATTATGAGAGGGAGGCTAACGGCATTCACACTCATAGCGGGTTCACACTGAGCAAAACTAGCAGAATTGTCCGCCGCGGAATTCCGCTAGTTTTGCTCAGTGTGAAACCGGCCTAATGCTACGTTTACACGGAACGATTATCGTTCGAATTTTCGCAATAATGATCGCATTTGAGTGATAATCATACCGTGTAAACACAGCAAACAATCAAGCGACGAGCGAGAAATTGTTCATCTTGATCTTTCAACATGTTTTCAAATCGCTGTTTGCTGAAAATTCACAGATCGCTTCATGTAAACAGTCTTTCACCGATTTACCCTATATAAACGATTTTTCTCATGAATTTTCAAACGATTTTTGTAACCATTTATTCGTCTAAACGCTCATCGTTATAAAAACCAAATCGTTGCTTCAAAATAGTTAAACGATCAATTGGTCGAGTTATCGCTCCGTGTAAACGTAGCATTACTGACACTGCAGTACTGTGCAGTATAGTTCAACCCTTAGCTCAATTGGCACCCCGCTTCTCGATAAAGGCAGCTCAGCCAAAAAGTACGCAGGGCAGTGGCCACGTCTGGATCTTAGGCTTTGGATACTGTAGGTATTTATGTGTATTTTTCCTGCTTGTGCACTTGCTATATGTAATTGATCTGTATAAAATCTCAGTTGAACAGATACCTGACACTATTAGACAGCACTTTCTTACATTACATCTGATATTTTGATATATTTGCAGCGTCAGTAAACTGTGACTGGTTATTAGAGGTGTCATTGATGGAAATATGTGGTACAACACTGTTGATAGAAATTTGCTTTCCTTTAAACTTATACCCCCCCATCCCCTCCAACACACCCTTGGTGGCTGCTTACCCTGCCAACTCCTTGCCCTGGCACTGCTCCATGCTGCTGAACACCTGCATTATAAAAAAAGATCTTTGCTTTGCTACCTCTTATTTAGTGAAACAAGAGTGATTATGAGCAACCTTATCACGTGTACTGCCCAATCTGCTGTTCTTAGGGTGCTGAAGATTTATTCTTCCTCCACAAGAAATGTTCTAATAGAGGGTATGGAGAAAAATATGGGCTTTTGCCACACATTTGTTTATCCTGGCAGGTGCATTTCTTTTTAAATGTGCCCTCTAGTGGCTCTATCAGAAACTGACTGCCAATGCTGGTCTGATGATGAGACCTGCAGTACAGTACAGCTAGTAGTCACCTTGAAACATTACAATCTTTACCAGATGCCACCAGCAGAGGGCAGCATAAGCTAAACTCTAAGAGGTATCAGAACACTAGGGTGCATTAGTTCTATACATGTTTTTGTTAATCAATTCTTTAAAGTTTACACTTTTACTAAATCATTATTTATTGTTAAAGTGGCCTTGATTCCAGAGCGCTGTACATATGATAAGGGGTTAACATACAAAATGTAACTTAAAATCAAGAAAACTAAGGAAACATGAATGCAGTAAATGACAGACTGGTATATAGGGAGCGAGGACCCTGCCTGCGAGGGCTTACAATCTATAAATAAAACATACACTCACATTATGCTCATAAAATACCAATAGGCATGAAGTGCAGCAATGGGTTGGGATGTGTTATTTCTCCACAAGGATTATGCAGATGCAGCCAAAATCTCATTACTAGGCCACAATAGTTTGATATGAAAACTGAATTTGTTTGTCATTCATTCTTAACAGCCATTAATAAGCTAATAATTTAGGTTGATGAACTTTTATCAGAATTCAAAATACTGTAATATATCTTAGAGGGACTTTACTTTTGAGTATGGGAATCTTGACCACTACAAGTATGCTCAGAATAGGGATATTAGATGGTGACTTCCATAAGGGACAAGGGCTGATATAAATGGTTACAGTATGTGGCCACTGCTTCACAATATGTTTGCCATTATTTTAAAACAACGACCATTGTTTTAAAATAACAGCCGTTATTTGCTTTTAAAGGGGTAGTGCGGTGTAAAATTTTTTTTCACTAAATAACACACATTACAAAGTTATACAACATTGTAATGTGTGTTATTTAAGTGAATGGCCCCCTTCTCCATGTCCCCCCCCCCCCCCCAACCGTGGACCCGGAGGTGTGATACACTATATTCAAGGAATCACTGTTGACCCCGGACGCCATCTTGGGACGATCACGTCATCTTCAGGAGGCCGGCCTGACTGCTCCAGCCCTCCCTCATGCCGGCCCCCCTCCAGCGCGTCATCAGCTGCTCAGCCGCAATTGGCTGAGCATAACAAAAGCCCCAGACATCTTCTGTTATGCTAAGCCAATGTGGGGAGGGGGCCATTCACTTAAATAACACACATTACAATGTTGTATAACTTTGTAATGTGTGTTATTTAGTGAAAAAAAATTTTACACCGCACTACCCCTTTAAATGGCGGCCATCCTCTAAATTTCAACAGTGTGTGAACATAGCCTTTCTGTGTTTTCAATCCACTCCTGGTTTTGGTTACAAAATATAGTGCTAAAAATATTAAGCAAAAATACTGTGTGTGAAATAATTTCATTTTAACTGAAGCAGAAACATCACAACAAATAAACCAAAGTGACACAGTTTGTTGTGTATCAGCCTGGCTTTTTGTTTGAACACATCTACATGCAGATAATGGCGGTGTGTCCTATGCTTTCATATTAGTTCTGTTTCAGTGCTGTTTCTAGATAGCTATTACAGTAAGTAAACTGAAAATCATGTGGAAATTTTTTGCATATGGTTTCACATACAAATGTTAAGCATGCAAATGCAAACAGAGATCTCAAAGACTAATAGGAAACAGATGGAAAAAATTATTGTCTCCACCCTGAAAATATACAGAGCCGAACAGTATAAAAAAGGGAAAAAAAAACTTCATTTACAGTGCATGATAGCAAAATGGTATCTGTACTAATAGGTGACATCACTAGACAGGAAGTTGGAGAGTAAACAGACCAACCTCAGGGGTGTGTGATCTATATGCACCAACCCTGCACAAAGGGGATCAATAGATTGGGGATTAAATGAAACATTTTCTATTACTTTTTGCCAGGATTTGTCCAATTTTTTTGACACATGAAAATTTACATAAACAAATCAGAGACAGTTTATTTATTCCCCTACTTGCATCTAAGACACATCACATTCTCCTTCTCAGCTTTTTATCCCCCATCCATAGGATATGGGATAAGAAGCTGATCGCTGGGGGTCTGACCACTGGGACCCCTACCCAACCTAAGAATAGGGATGAAACTTCCCTCACAATAAATGAAGCTCTCAGCATGGCTGCATGGCCACCACAGCCTGAACTCAATTTATTGTCTGTTGAGCAAATAAGCAGCTCCATAGAGGATGAATAGAGTGTAGATGGTGTTGAGTGCTCCATTCATTTCAGGGCAATTGCATCCCCGTTCTCAGGATCATTGGGGCAAGAGCCTTGAAAAGATCACTAAACTGGCATAATTAGTCTTAAAGGAGAAGTCCGGCCAAAATTTATTTTTTATATGTTATTACTGATGGAAAGTTATACAATTTTCTAATGTACATTAATTATGGGAAATGCTCATATACTGCTATTTCCCTTAATTTAGTGTATCAGGAAGTGTAAGAATTATCTCTGAAGCAGTGACGTCAAAACAAAAGGTGTAATTCCTATGGAGTGTCCAGCAGGGGGCGCACTATATATAGAAGTCAATGAGTACCATTGACTTCTATATATAGTGTGCCCCTGCTGGACACTCCATTGGAATTAGAATAGATGTGTATGTAAATGTAGTATACAGTGTTTTTGATTGAATACATTTATGAAATACTTTGGGGAGCAAGTGTCCTTGCTCCCCAAAGTATTCCATAAATGTAAGCAATCAGTACATAACAGTAAGCCCGCCGAATCGCCGCCGCCCGCCACTACCGAACGCCCGCCGCTACCGAAAGCCCGCCGCTCTGGACTACTGAACTACTACTACTCTCCCCACCTGCTCATAGCATGCGCAGGTGATGGGAGAGTAGTAGCTGGGTTATATCTCCGAGATCGCCGCTGATGCCGCTAATCACTGCAGCCATCATCCCCCTCCTCCTGCTTCCTTACTCTATCTCAGAGATATAACCCAGCTACTACTCTCCCATCACCTGCGCATGCTATGAGCAGGTGGGGAGAGTAGTAGTTCGCCGTCGCTGATGCTGCCGTGCAGGGGAGCCGCTCATCACTGCAGCCATCATCCCCCTCCGCTCCCCCCTCCTGCTGCTTCTTGCTTCCTTACACTATCTGATCGGATAGTGATCGGAGATTGGACGTGTGATCGGAGAGCGGCGGCCGGGCGGGGAGTCAGCCATCAGATAGTGTAAGGAAGTAGCGGGAGGGGGATGATGGCTGCAGTGATGAGCGGTTCCCCTGCGCGGCATTGGCGGCGGCGATCTCGGAGATATAACCCAGCTACTACTCTCCCATCACCTGTGCATGCTATGAGCAGGTGGGGAGAGTAGTAGTAGTTCAGTACACTGGCGTAGCTACCATGGGGGCAGGGTATGCCGTTGCTATGGGGCCCGGGGGGGCCGGGGGCCCGGGCCCCCGTGTTGAAACATGTGGCCTGCATGATTGCATCCCATCCATGGTGGGTGCTAATAGTACTGAGTGTGGCAGCGCCCCACCCCCCCCCCCGTGCGTGAGACATCGTGCCGTGCGCCTGACAGCGTCACTTCCCGGTCACACGGGTAGCCGTCCCGCCCGCGCGTCACCTCACCCAGCTGGCAGCTTTTCTTCATTACAGCCCATCCCCCTACGGAACAGAAGTGCTTCCAATCCACACGCTCCTCCTCCTAGCCAGGGACATTGAGGCTGAGGAGTGCATTTTCAAGTAAGCTGTGTCGCCCTGCGGCCCCCGTCCTGTCTCCCCCTGCGGCCCCCGTCCTGTCTCCCCCTGCGGCCCCCATCCTGTCTCCCCCTGCGGCCCCACGTCCTGTCTCCCCCTGCGGCCCCTGTCCCAGTCCTGTGTCTCCCTGTGGCCCCCCCATACAGTGTCCTGTGCAGTGTCCCCAGCAGCCCCCCTCCCCATACAGTGTCCCCAGCAGCCCCCCTCCCCATATAGTGTCCCCAGCAGCCCCCCTCCCCATATAGTGTCCCCAGCAGCCCCCCTCCCCATACAGTGTCCCCAGCAGCCCCCCTCCCCATATAGTGTCCCCATCAGCCCCCCCTCCCCATACAGTGTCCCCAGCAGCCCCCCTCCCCATACAGTGTCCCCAGCAGCCCCTCTCCCCATACAGTGTCCCCAGCAGCCCCCCTCCCCATATAGTGTCCCCATCAGCCCCCTCTCCCCATACAGGGTCCCCAGCAGCCCCCCTCCCCATATAGTGTCCCCAGCAGCCCCCCTCCCCATATAGTGTCCCCATCAGCCCCCCCTCCCCATACAGTGTCCCCAGCAGCCCCCCTCCCCATACAGTGTCCCCAGCAGCCCCCCTCCCCATATAGTGTCCCCAGCAGCCCCCCTCCCCATATAGTGTCCCCAGCAGCCCCCTCCCCATATAGTGTCCCCAGCAGCCCCCCCTATATAGTGTCCCCAGCAGCCCCCCTATATAGTGTCCCCAGCAGCCCCCCTATATAGTGTCCCCAGCAGCCCCTCTCCCCATATAGTGTCCCCAGCAGCCCCCTCTCCCCATACAGGGTCCCCAGCAGCCCCCCTCCCCATATAGTGTCCCCAGCAGCCCCCCTCCCCATATAGTGTCCCCATCAGCCCCCCCTCCCCATACAGTGTCCCCAGCAGCCCCCCTCCCCATACAGTGTCCCCAGCAGCCCCCCTCCCCATACAGTGTCCCCAGCAGCCCCCCTCCCCATATAGTGTCCCCAGCAGCCCCCCCTATATAGTGTCCCCAGCAGCCCCCCTATATAGTGTCCCCAGCAGTAGCCCCCCCATAGTGTCCCCAGCAGCCCCCTGATATAGTGTCCCCAGCAACCCCCCTCCCATATAGTGTCCCCAGCAGCCCCCCTCCCCATATAGTGTCCCCAGCAGCCCCCCTCCCCATATAGTGTCCCCAGCAGCCCCCCATATAGTGTCCCCAGCAGTAGCCCACCAATAGTGTCCCCAGCAGCCCCCTGATATAATGTCCCCAGCAGCCCCCCTCCCCATATAGTGTCCCCAGCAGCCCCCCTCCCCATAGTGTCCCCAGCAGCCCCCCCTATATAGTGTCCCCAGCAGCCCTCCTCCCATATAGTGTCCCCAGCAGCCCCCCTCCCATATAGTGTCCCCAGCAGCCCCCCTCCCCATATAGTGTCCCCAGCAGCCCCCCATATAGTGTCCCCAGCAGTAGCCCCCCAATAGTGTCCCCAGCAGCCCCCTGATATAATGTCCCCAGCAGCCCCCCTCCCCATATAGTGTCCCCAGCAGCCCCCCTCCCCATAGTGTCCCCAGCAGCCCCCCCTATATAGTGTCCCCAGCAGCCCCGATATAGTGTCCCCAGCAGCAGACCCCCCTATATAGTGTCCCCAGCAGCCCCCTGATATAGTGTCCCCAGCAGCAGCCCTCCACACAGTGTCCCCAGCAGCAGCCTCCCATATAGTGTCCCCAAAAGCCCCCCATATAGTGTCCCCTACCTCAGTGGTAAAGAACAACCATCACCATCATCACTGCCCCCCACAGACCAGAGAGAAGATGGAGGCAGGCACAGAAGCCACACAGGACCAGAGGACAGAGCAGGAACCAGGACAGGTGAGATTACCCCCAGATAACTACAACCCCCACTAACTGTTCATGATGGGAGTTGTAGTTTTGCAGCCTATGGACATTGACGGTTCATAGTGGGGGTTGAAGTTCTGCAAGGGATAAGAGGTTGACATAGTATAGGACGGGGGAGGCAGTGGCACAGTAGAACTACATCTCCCATCATGCTGTGTGGTAATATGCAAGACTACATCTCCCAGCATGGTGTGTGGTAATACACAGGACTACATCCCCCAGCATGGTGTGTGTGGTAATATACAGGACTACATCTCCCAGCATGGTGTGTGGGGTAATATACAGGACTACAGCTCCCAGCATGGTGTGTGGTAATATACAGGACTACATCTCCCAGCATGGTGTGTGGGGTAATATACAGGACTACATCTCCCAGCATGGTGTGTGGGGTAATATACAGGACTACATCTCCCAGCATGGTGTGTGGTAATATACAGGACTACATCTCCCAGCATGGTGTGTGGTAATATACAGGACTACATCTCCCAGCACGCTGTTTGGGGTAATTTACAGGACTACATCTATCACCATGGTGTATAGGGTAGGCTGTAGAACTACATCTCCCAGCATGTTGTGTGGGGTAATATGCAGGACTACATCACATAATAGGAGTTGTATTTTTGCAACAGATAAGACGATGACAGGGTACATGAGGGGGAGATGGTGACACAGTACACTAGCGGCTATGTGGGTGCATGTGTACATGTAAGGCTCGCAACACGCTGCCGGAGGCAGCATTCCTTCCAGGAGTATGCTGAGATGGGGGGGGGCATAAAGTTTTTTTGCTATGGGGCCCCATGAATCCTAGTTACGCCCCTGGTTCAGTAGTCCAGAGCGGCGGGCATTCGGTAGCGGCGGGCGGCAGCGATTCGGCGGGCTTACTGTTATGTACTGATTGCTTACATTTATGGAATACTTTGGGGAGCAAGGACACTTGCTCCCCAAACTATTTCATAAATATATTCAATCAAAAACACTGTATACTACATTTACATACACATCCATTGTAATTCCAATGGAGTGTCCAGCAGGGGTGCACTATATATAGAAGTCAATGGTACTCATTGACTTCTATATATAGTGCGCCCCTGCTGGACACTCCATAGGAATTACACCTTTCGTCGTGACGTCACTGCTTCAGAGATAATTCTAACACTTCCTAATACACTAAATTAAGGGAAATAGCAGTATATGAGCATTTCCCATAATTAATGTACATTAGAATCAGTAATAACATACTTTCCATCAGTAATAACATATAAAAAATAAATTTTGGCTGGACTTCTCCTTTAAAAGCCATGGTAAACAACTATGGGGGAGAGTTATTAAAGGGTGTAAATATACACTGGTGTAAACAGCAACCAATCAGCTCTCAGCTCTGGTAACATGAGAGAGGAGCTGTGATAGGTTGCTGTGGGCAGTTTACACCAGTGGATATTTTACACCGTTTGATAAATCTGGGCATATAAGAAGTAATTGTGAAAATTAGCTATTGTACACAATCTTTCCCATGGAGCACTGCAAGACTTAAAAAAACAACTTAGTAGTACCCTACTTCTTCATAGTCCCTAACCAATCATCACCCTGCTCTGTGCTGATGAGAGAAAAGATTCCCCAAATAGCTACAGATGTTCCCCCCTTTTGAAAAAGATTGTCTTGGCATATAATCCCTAGTTATGTGTATAAGAAAGGTTAATGAGAGCTTTGATGGTAAGACAAGCTACTTCCAGTAGGCGGCAGTGTAGGGATAGTTCTTTCCCTTCTGGAAGTGAGCTACTGGCATACTGTGGGGCAATTGGTAATGGATATTTTCAAAGCAGCTGTAAACACCCCCAAAAATATTCTAAAAAGTTCCATACACCAGACATTTTTGACACAGTAACAGCCCCCAAAGAAGTCCTTGCATGTAATTTTACTGACATTTTATTGTTAACTGACACTATTTACATTTTTGCTACACAAAATGGATGTTTCACCTTTCAAAATGTGGTCCACAATACAGTGGGGGAGATAACCAAAGAGCGCCTAATAGGAAAACTGTCTTTGTTGTCCACAACAACCAATCAGAGCTTTTGTAAAATGGAAGCTCAGCTCTGACTAGATGCAATGGGCAACAGAGACAGTTTTTGATTATCTCCCCCAGGGTGTGAACACAGCCTTATACATTGAGCTTTCTCGACTTATGCATTAGTGTGATTTTTACCTTTAAAAATAAGCACAGATAGGTCCCTACTAATTCATAAAACTTAACTTTTAATCAATGTACTAAAACTGATGAAACAAAAACCTTGTGTACCAAAACACCTCCACCATCTAAAATCAGGCATATATAGCCCCAAATAATATTGCATGCAAATAGATCAGAATACACACCGCTTGTAAACAATAACAATAGGTCTACAGTGTGTACCTTACCTCCTGGAAGCCATACGCTTAAGTCCGCATGCAATGGACGACCTGAGGTCCACGTGAGTTAGCGTCTCTGAGCACTCTCAGGACGCTCTGTTTGTGATGATACCGCCGCTGTATCTTATGTGTTAGCGGTATTGTGTATATTTCTACCCCAATTTGATGTGATTCTCCCCTGATGATTATCGGAATGAAACACGGTGTCGGGAGCATAGGTAGGGGCTTTGTAGGGATTGTGGTATAGACTAGTACGGGGCAGAGGCCGCCCTTTCTAGGGCGATAACTCCGACAGTCCCTGAGCGAGCAGGGGTAGTTGTGGTGCACCCAATAGGGACCTATAGGGTCAGGTGCTCCCAAGGATACCAGTGGAATTGTTTACCTGCTCGATGATAAGGTACACACTGTAGACCTATTGTTATTGTTTACAAGCGGTGTGTATTCTGATCTATTTGCATGCAATATTATTTGGGGCTATATATGCCTGATTTTAGATGGTGGAGGTGTTTTGGTACACAAGGTTTTTGTTTCATCAGTTTTAGTACATTGATTAAAAGTTAAGTTTTATGAATTAGTAGGGACCTATCTGTGCTTATTTTTGATTGTTACTTGGTCTATTGTTTTTGGTCTGGGTATCGAGACTATACTGTGCTTATTTGATTTCTACCTTTGCTGGACAGGGTTAACTGCTGCATTATGAGTTCTTTATATCATGCAGAGCTGTCTCTAATAGTCGGCTGCTGTGGCTGATCTCCTGGGAATAGTCACAGTGCCCATGAGATCAGTGTGTGGTAACCACCTCAGCTGTGAAAGATAAAAGTTATGTTCCCACAATGTAAGAATAAAGGCAAATAACATCCTTTTAATAATTATTGTGGTAATTAAAGGGGTACGCCAGCAAAAAACTTTTTCTTTCAAATCAACTGGTTTCAGAAAGTTATATAGATTTGTAATTTACATCTATTTAAAGATCTTTCAGTCTTTAAAGATCTTTACAGTCTTTCAGTACTTATCAGTTGCTGTATACCCCGCAGGAAATGATGTTTTCTTTACAGTTTGACACGGTGCTCTCTGCTGCCACCTCTTTCTGAGACAGGAACTGTCCAGGGCAGTTCAGGTTTACTATGGGGATTTGCTCCTGCTCTGGACAGTTCCTGTCTTGGACACAGATGTAGGGAGCACTGTGTGAGACTGAAAATAAAACACCACTTCCTGCAGGACATTCGGTAGCTGATAAGTACTGGTAAACTAGACATTTTTAAATAGAAGAAAATTACAAATCTATATACCTTTCTGAAACCAGTTGATTTGAATGAAAAAGATATCCCCTCTAATAATGGCTGTTATTTTGCAACAATGGCCATTGTTTGGCCTTATATTTACATTGTGGAAACATAGCCGTAATGTATCTCCTACAGGACGTAAAGGAGTTAAAAGCGTTATGTTATTTATGCTAGAGATAACCACCAAAGTGTCACACTGGAGTTCTTTGAAAAAAATGTCCATTTATACAGAACCTGTGCATGTCCACTTTAAATATATCGGGAAGATTTATGAAACATGGTGTAAAGTGAAACTGGCTCAGTTGCCCCTTGCAACCAATCAGATTCCACCTTTCATTTTCCAAAGAGTCTGTGAGGGATCTGATTGGTTGCTAGGGGCAACTGAGCCAGTTTCACTTTACACCATGTTTGATAAATCTCCCCCATTGTGTCTGCTGTGTAGCTCTATAAACCAGAATGCAATGCTTTATATGAGCAGTAATATCACTGATTTGTACAGAATGGACCTATAACATACACGTCTGGCCTTTATGTGACTACGACAACTGACCTCAGTGAAGTAACAAGATTTTTCTTTCTACACATATTCCTGGCTTCCTGACATTTTTCATCTTTGCATTTATAATGATGCACTATACAACACGTGTGGTTGATCTGATTTATTAAGGTTTGTACCTAGTTGTTGTCTTGGTGTTTAGCTTATCTGTATCCACATCTTTAGTCATTTAGTGCCCCATAAAGCTTTAATGATTCTTTGTGTTTACCGTACAGCTGCCTAAAGCAAGCAAAGTCTATATATATCAGCTGAGGCGTAAAACCTGTCTAGGGAATGTACCTTGTTATTCAGTTAGTTCCTGGAAAGCAATCCCATTATGACTCATGCATGCCGTACATCACAGAATTACAGTATTAACAAAGGGATCTCTAATGAAGACCAGGGACCTAAAGAAAAAGATTCAAATGCTTCTCCGATATAATTTTGATATATGATGCCAGGAAGGGTAAGAGTCCACTACAGGGCTTCCCCATCCGAACCTTCCGTGGAATGCAGTAAATCCACACAGCGGAGTGACCGGAATCCTCACACCAAGGCACAGCCCTCCTCCAGGTCGGCTTTCACCCGGCGATTAGATATCAAAAATAGTGCAAGGTGAGGACAGCATTTCTTTCAACGTAGAAAAATTTTACTTTATTGTGTCAAATGCATATAATAAAAAACAACCTTTCAGCTCTATAACATCCTGAGTACTACTTGAGAAAGGCTCAGGATGTTATAGAGCCGAAACGCTGTTTTTTATTATATGCATTTGGCACAATAAAGTAAGATTTTTCTACGTTGAAAGAGATGCTGTCCTCACCAATACCGCCATACCATACCTGTTCAATACCGCCATACTGTGACTGGATAACACTGTCATACCAGACCTTACCAATACCGCCAAACTGTGAATGGGTGACACTGTCATAACACACCTGACCAATACCACCATACTATGACTGGAAAAAACTGCTATACCAGACCTGACCAATACCGCCATACTGTAACTGGATAACTCCGCCACACCAGGCCTGACCAATGCCACCTTACTGTGACTGGATAACACTGTCATACCACACCTGACCAATACCACCATACTGTGACTGGATAACACTGTCATACCAGACTTGCCCAATACCCCCATACTATGACTGGATAACACTGCCCTACCAGACCTGACCAATACTGCCTTACTGTGACTGGATAAAACCACTATACCAGACCTGACCAATACCACCATACCGTGACTGGATAACACCACTATACCAGACCTGATCAATACGGCCCCACTGTGACTGGAGAACACCCCCACACCAGACCTGACCAATACCGCCATACTGTGAATGGATAACACCGCCATACCAGACCTGACCAATACCGACACACTGTGACTGAATAACACTGCCATACCAGGCCTGACCAATATTGCCATACTGTGACTGGATAACACCGCTATACCAGACCTGACCAATACAGTCATACCCCCCTCGAAAAGACACCAGATTTTTTTGGCAAGTCTGAACGGGAGGGTCCTGCCCCTCTGCAAGGTGCTACCCTACGCACCAGACCATGGGTGCCAAATGGTAAATACGACCCTGCAGGTATACAGGATACTACAGGTATACAGGACCCCAAAACTATACACTACATGTGCACGGGACCTCCACCAACTATATACTACAGGTATACAGGACCCCAAACTTTACACTACAGGTATACAGGACCTCAAAACTATACACTACAGGTATACAGGACCTCCACCAACTCTATACTACAGGTATACAGCACCTTCACCAACTCTATACTACAGGTATACAGGACCCCCAAACTTTACACTACAGGTATACATGACCTCCACCAACTATATACTACAGGTATAAAGGACCCCAAACTATGCACTACAGGTATACAGGACCCCGAATTATATACTACAGGTACACAAGACCTTCACCAATTATACACTACAGGTATCAAGGACCCTCAAACTACAGGTATACAATACCTCCACCAATTATACATTACAGGTATACAGCACCAACTATATACTACAGGTATACAGGACCCCCGAACTATACAGTACAGGTATACAGGACATTCACCAACTATATACTGCAGGTATACAGGACCTCCACCAACTATATACTTCAGGTATACAGGACCACAAACTATACACTACAGGTACACAGGACCCCAAAACTATACACTACAGGTATACAGGAACTCCACCAACTATATACTACAGGTATATAGGACCCCCAAACTTTACACTACAGGTATACAGGACCTCAAAACTATACATTACAGGTATACAGGACCTCCACCAACTCTATACTACAGGTATACAGGACCCCCAAACTTTACACTACAGGTATACAGAACCTCCACCAACTATATACTACAGGTATGAAGGACCCCAAACTATACACTACAGGTTTACAGAACCCCAAAACTATACACTACAGGTATACAGGACCTCCACCAACTCTATACTACAGGTATACAGGACCATCAAACTATGCACTACAGGTATACAGGACCCCAAATTATATACTACAGGTATACAAGACCTCCACCAATTATATGCTACAGGTATCCAGGACCCTCAAACTATAAATTACAGGTATACAATACCTCCACCAACTATACATTACAGGTATACAGCACCAACTATATACTGCAGGTATACAGGACCCCCGAACTATACAGTACAGGTATACAGGACATTCACCAACTATATACTGCAGGTATAGAGGACCTCCCTCAACTATACACTACAGGTATACAGCCCCCCCAACTACACACTACAGGTATACAGGACCCCCCCAACTATACACTATAGGGATACAGCCCCTCCAACTATGCACTACAGATATGCGAGACCCCTAAAAACTATACACTGTGGGTATACAGAACCCCTCCAACTATGCACTACAGGTATACACTAATTCCAATGATTAACTCAGATGAAACAATACCTTTAGCTTGGCCTCCTGGGCACCTTAGAACAAATCTAATTTACACACTGACACTTTATACCTGGGCAGCCCCGGGTACATTTTCTAGTCTATATTATAAAAATGAAAGTTTGTCTGTCTGTCTGTCTGTCCCATATAGACTTCCAAACGCCTGAACCGTTTGACCCCAAATTTGGCAGGCAGATACATTGGGTGCCCGGGAAGGTTATAGCGAAGGTCCCATCCTTGCCAGATGTACAGGAGAGGAGGGGGATGCAGAAGAGTGCCTCATAGAGATGAATGGGAAAATCTCCATACTGCAGACACAGGTGATATAATTAGCTGCAGCTTTGCCCAGCAGTAAACGTCAGTTGGGAGCCTTCGCAACTAATAGGATTACTACTTTCATTTTCACAGGGAGCAATGGTTGCTAGGGCAGCTGCCTCTCCACATCCACAGTAATAACTGGTAGACCCCCTACTCCATCTATACAGTACATGTATACAGGGCAGTATTACCAGCTGCTGCTGCCCTAAGCACTAAACCTGAGGACACCTCATCCTCACTCACCAATTAGCATCATGATAGATTGGTAGATAATAGCTCCAGAGGTCACATTTAACACCACCATATCAGACCTGACCAATACCACCACACTGTGACTTGATAACATTGCCATACCAGACATGACAAATACCACCACACTGTGACTTGATAACACTGCCATACCAGACCTGACCAATACCGCCACACTGTGACTGGATAACACTGCCATACCAGACCTGACCAATACCGCCACACTGTGACTGGATAACACCGCCATACCAGACCTGACCAATACCGCCACACTGTGACTGGATAACACTGCCATACCAGACCTGACCAATACTGACACACTGTGACTGGATAACACGGCTATACCAGACCTGACCAATACCGCCATACTGTGACTGGATATCACCGCCATACCAGACCTGACCAATACCGCTATACTATGACTGGATAACACTGCCATACCAGACCTAAACTATACACTACAGGTGCACGGGACCTCCACCAACTATATACAACAGGTATACAGGACCCCAAACAATACACTACAGGTACACAGGACCTCCACCAACTCTATACTACAGGTATACAGGACCTCCACCAACTCTATACTACAGGTATACAGGACCCTCAAACTATACAGTACAGGTATACAGGACCCCCGAACTATATACTACAGAACACTACAGGTATACAGGACCCCAAAAGTATACACTACAGGTATACAGGACCTCCATCAACTATATACTACAGGTATACAGGACCCCAAACTATACACTACAGGTATAAAGGACCCCAAAACTATACACTACAGGTATAAAGGAACTCCACCAACTATATACTACAGGTATACAGGACCCTTAAACTATAAACAACAGGTATACAGGACCCCCGAACTATATACTTCAGGTATATAAGACCTCCACCAACTCTATACTACAGGTATACAGCACCCCCACATACTCTACACTACAGGTTTAAAGGATCCCAAACTATACACTACAGGTATACAGGACCTCCATCAACTATATACTACAGGTATATAGGACCCCAAAATTATACACTACAGGTATTCAAGACCTCTACCAACCATAAACTACAGGTACACAGGACCCCCAAACTATACACTACAGGTATACAGGACCCACGAACTATATACTACAGGTATACAGGACCCACGAACTATATACTACAGGTACACAAGACCTCCACCAACTATACACTACAGGTATCCAGGAACCTCAAACTATAAACTACAGGTATAGAAGACCTCCACCAACTATACATTACAGGTATACAGCACCTTCACCAACTATATATTACAGGTATACAGAACCCCCAACTATACAGTACAGGTATACATGCCCTCTACCAGCTATACACTGCAGGTATACAGTATTTCCCAAACTATACAGTACAGGTACACAGCCCCCCCCACCGAAATTATACACTACTGGTAAACAGGACCTCCCTCAACTACACACTACAGATATATTACCCCCCCCCCAATTACACAATACAGGTATACAGGACCCCCCTTAACTATACACTACAGATATACAGCCCCCCCCCCACCCCCAACTATACACTACAGGTATACAGGATGAATTTCAGTAAAGAAAATGGTGGCTCCCAGCTCCGTAAAAAATATGTATAACTTTATTGAACATGCATCTTAAAATAACAAACAGGCTAAAAACATCAGCGCCGACGCGTTGCGAGGTTACACCTCTTAATTATGGCAGTTGAATCAATGTAATGATATCCTTTTATAGGTAAGATGCAGATCTCCATATCTCGGACCGCCTCTGGGCGTCACCTGTCCGAAATGGAGGTCACATGACTTACAGAGGTAGGGGAGAAAACATAAACTGGATCATGTATACAAAAAAAAAAAAATACATTTAATATATATAGTATTGATCAGATTTCAAATTTAGACCTTTCGGGTAATGAGTATCTGGATTCTAAATACAAAATCCAGTAGGCCTCCCTTTTTCTTATAATCTGTACCCAATCACCTCCTCGCGATGGTTTATTAACCCTTTCTAGGGCACAGATGGAGAGGCCCGTTGTATCCCCTCCATGACACTCACTAAAATGTCTGGATAGTCCTGAAACAGATTTGTTGGTGCATAACGCACTTTGTGCACGGATGTCTGCTCTGTGTTCACTAAAGCGTGTCTTTAACATCCTTTTAGTTGACCCAACATATTGTAACTTGCACAGTGTGCATTCTGCCACATAGATGACATAAGTGGTGGCACAATTAATAAAGGATTTTATGTTAAATGAATGTCCCGTACTATATGAAGTTATTGAAAACTGTTTTTTAGTTGTAAATTTGCCAAGAGGACATCTTTGTCCTCCACATTTGTAGAAACCTTTTGTTGTAAGCCAGTTCATGTTGTTTCTTGGGGCATTATTAGTATTAAGGTTACTTGGGGACAGCATATTACCTAGGGTTTTACCCCTTTTGGCAACACATCTCACTCCTGTAGAGAGTATTTTTTCACATTTACGATCTTGAAAAAGCATAGGGACATATTTTTTTATGATATTACTTATTTCTCCAAATTGAGGACTATATGTTGTTGAGAATGTGAGTTGGTTGTCCCTAGATTTAAGGGCACCACTCACATTCTGCTCACTATTATTGTGTTAGTCCTACGTACTCCTCTGTCTTCCAGATGGTATGATCTATCATGTGACTCTGCCACCCGTCGTGCTCTTTCAATGACGGGAGTACTGTATCTCCTCACTCTAAGCCTGGCGGTGAGTTCCTTGGCCGCTTCCTCATAATTGGCATCTGTGGAACAATTTCTGCAAGTTCTAATGAAATCCCCCACCGGCAGGTTTCTAGTGACATGATTAGGGTGACTGCTACTTGCCTATAACACACCATTACCAGATGTGGGTTTCCTATACAGGCAAGTAGTAATCTGTCCGTTGTTCAGACACAATTTTAGGTCCAAAAACGCAATGGACCTCAAATCAAATTGGTGAGTGAATTTTAAATTTAGAGTGTTACCGTTAATGTATTTTACAAATTCCAGTGCGTGCTTCTCGCCTCCACGCCAAACCAGGAGAAGGTCGTCTATAAACCTACCGTACCAGAGAATACATTCTGTGAGACTACCTAATATTGGTGGTGGAATCTTTGCTCACGAATAATTTTTTCTCTTTTGGAGATCGTTTTTTTCTACAGACTAATGGTTGTCCGATGGGTGCGTGCTTCTCGCCTTCACTAGCCAACATATTTATGGCTTATTGGGAGGAGGTCGTCTTGTTCAGTACCTGTAATCCGTACAGAGAATGTATTCTCTGGTACGGTAGGTTTATAGACGACCTCCTCCTGGTTTGGCGTGGAGGCGAGAAGCACGCACTGGAATTTGTAAAATACATTAACGGTAACACTCTAAATTTAAAATTCACTTACCAATTTGATTCGAGGTCCATTGCGTTTTTGGACCTAAAATTGTGTCTGAACAACAGACAGATTACTACTTGCCTGTATAGGAAACCCACATCTGGTAATGGTGTGTTACAGGCAAGTAGCAGTCACCCTAATCATGTCACTAGAAACCTGCCGGAGGGGGAGTTCAATAGAACTCGCAGAAATTGTTCCACAGATGCCAATTATGAGGAAGCGGCCAAGGAACTCACCGCCAGGCTTAGAGTGAGGGGATACAGTACTCCAGTCATTAAAAGAGCACAACGGGTGGCAGAGTCACATGATAGATCATACCATCTGGAAGACAGAGGAGTACGTAGGACTAACACAAATAATAGTGAGCAGAATGTGAGTGGTGTCCATAAATCTAGGGACAACCAACTCACATTCTCAACACCATATAGTCCTTAATTTGGAGAAATAAGTAATATCATAAAAAAATATGTCCCTATGCTTTTTCAAGATCGTAAATGTGAAAAAATACTCTCTACAGGAGTGAGATGTGTTGCCAAAAGGGGTAAAACCCTAGGTAATATGCTGTCCCCAAGTAACCTTTATACTATTAATGCCCCAAGAAACAACGAACTGGCTTACAACAAAAGTTTTCTACAAATGTGGAGGACAAAGATGTCCTCTTTGCAAATTTACAACTAAAAAACTGATTTCAATAACTTCATATAGTACGGGACATTCATTTAACATAAAATCCTTTATTAATTGTGCCACCACTTATGTCATCTATGTGGCAGAATGCACACTGTGCAAGTTACAATATGTTGGATAAACTAAAAGGATGTTAAAGACACGCTTTAGTGAACACATAGCAGACATCCGTGCACAAAGTGCGTTATGCACCAACAAATCTGTTTCAGGACTATCCAGACATTTTAGTGAGTGTCATGGAGGGGATACAACGGGCCTCTCCATCTGTGCCCTAGAAAGGGTTAATAAACCATCGCGAGGAGGTGATTGGGTACAGATTATAAGAAAAAGGGAGGCCTACTGGATTTTGTATTTAGATACTCATTACCCGAAAGGTCTAAATTTAAAATCTGATCTATACTATATATTTTAAATGTATTGTTTTTTATTTTTTTTTATTTTGTATACATGATCCAGTTTATGTTTTCTCCCCTACCTCTGTAAGTAAGTCATGTGACCTCCATTTCAGACAGGTGACGCCCGAGAAGCGGTCCGAGATATGGAGATCTGCATCTTACCTATAAAAGGATATCATTACATTGATTCAACTGCCATGATTAAGAGGTGTAACCTCGCAACGCGTCGGCGCTGATGTTTTTAGCCTGTTTGTTATTTTAAGATGCACATTCAATAAAGTTATACATATTTTTTACGGAGCTGGGAGCCACCATTTTCTTTACTGAAGTCTATATACGGGAGACGGCCCGCAATACTGCTCCACGCGCTCCAGACCTGGGGAATTACAGCGGCACACATATACTGCACTTTGGTGAGCTGACTTTTCTTTTGCTCATTTATACAGGATGGATGTTTGAAGTTTGTAGTTTATTTCTAATGTGCATAAGCTACAATTTACATAAACAGTGCAGAATTGTCGGGTATATAGGGGCATATAGGGCTACTGGCGATTTCCCCTTAAACAAAAAACCAAGGACATAGATTGGCCTCCTGGGCACCTTAGAAAAAATCTAATTAACACACTGAAACTTTATACCCAGGCAGCGCCGGGTACATTTTCTAGTATATATATATATAAAAAAATTTAAATTTATTTCCTGGAGTACTTCTTTAAAGAAGTAAAAAATCACTTTAAGTTTTTTACATGAATAGACCAGCAAGGGTGCCGCAGTCCTTTTTTTTTTTTTTAACTGTGGCCCGCTCCCCGCATGTTGCGCCGGTCTATTACCGGGTACCAGCCCAGCCTGACGCACTGGAGGTGGGTCTGCCAGCCTCCAGTGTGACGAAACCCCCTTTCCTCTGTGACGCGGCTCCATTAGAATCAATTGAGTCACATCACAGAAGGGAGGGGTTTCATTACATTGGGGGACGGCGGACCCTCCTCCAGTGCTTCAGGCCGGTGCGCAGGAATAAATCGGCATGGCATCAGCATACCTGCGCCACTTCGGTTAATGCATGTAAAAAAAACTTACATGAATTACATTTCCAAGGGGACAATAATTTTTTCTTGGAGTACCCCTTTTAAAAGGTTATTACAGACTTTCTTATTGATTTCTGCAAATTGACATTTAAATGACAGTTACACTTAAAGGTCATTTGTGTTGCTACTGGAGTGGGTGAATCCAAATTCATATAGTTTTGCTGGCTAGAATGCTTGGTTTGGGTTTGTTGAACCTTCTAGTTCAGCTAGGATATTTTAGAATATATGGGGTATTCTTATCAGGGAAATTTATGACATATCTACAGGATATGCTATATTCACCGGTCCTATGCAAAGACTGAGGAGCTCAATTCCCTTAGACCTGCTTGCAGCTGTAGGCAGAGGGGGCAGAAAGCCCAAAGTAGCAGTTTTATGCAGCTTAGGTAATTCTCATAGAGGTTAATGAGAGTTGAGCACACCACATAACCCTATAAGCCACATTATTTCTGTTGCCTCAGGCTACTTTTACACCAAACTGTTTAAGATTTACTTCTAGAAAGCACCACTCATGGCAAGGTGCTTATATTGAAATAAGTACAACATACTTTTAGGGCAACTTTTTTTCATAGAATAGATTAGACTATTCATGAGTAGTATTTATTACATACTGAACAAAATGGTGACCGCACCTTATTTAGGCGGATTCTATAAACACAGTAGCTGACATAATCAATTTTTTTTTTACATTTTAGTCTTTATATATACATATTTGTTTAATTCAGAAAGAATGTATGTTTGAGTTCCATGCCACAATGAGCAACTCTAAAGAGCAAATACTTCATGATTTCTGTGTAGGTTTCTAGTGTCATATTACATTGCGTAATTTTCCTTTGTCCACACAGCATTGTCTGTTCATGTTTTTTGTTTGAATACTGGGTTTATTTTTATAATGAAAGAAAAGGTGAACAGGACATCGTCATTCGTCACGCTTTTTATAGGGTCAATAGGGTAGGAAACCAAGAACAGTCGGCAGAAATAAAAGATTAAAGGAGAAGTAAGGCTGTTGACAAAGACATACCGCCGAAATGCGTTCTGCTGTTCACACTATTATGGTTATGTAACCGAATAAACTACAAGATGATTAAGTGGTGAGTTGCCGGGATTCCTATTTTTGATTTGTGCTGGGACTACACTCCTTTCCTTGTGCACCACCTGCATATCACGGCGTGCCGCTCTGATTCCTTTCCATAAAGGAGAAGTATGGCTGTAACAAACTTTTGACAGCCGGCAGGGGCAGGGAAGAAAAGATCAAGGACTGCCCGCAATGCGTCACCTGACCATCTCTGGGACCCCCAATGGAAGGCATTTCCCTGAGTTGTGGTGATGTCCCAGTGGGGGTCCCAGAGCGGCAATCCAGTGCTGGAGAGACACAGGAGAGTTGAGTTAGTATTGTTTGTCTTGTTCCCCCTGTGCCCTGCCGTTTGAAAAAAAAATCATGTGGCGGGAATTCTCCTTTAGTATTTCTTTCAGTCTTTTGGTCAGCCTTTTTAACCAAAACCAGGAGCGGGTTGAATACACAGAAGCTATGCAAATCTTTCCATTATAATTTTGCCCTGTGAGTTCCTCTCCTGATTTTGGTTGAACCACAAGACATGGCATTGAGTATAGATTTTACTAGTTAAAAATAGAAAATCGAATCACATATTATTTATTATTTTGGTTATGTTCACACATGGTATTTCTGTCAGTGTTTTGGTCAATATTTTTTCAACTAAAATCAGGAGTGGAACTGACAGGGCAAAATTATAATGTAAAAATCTGTACAGTTTTTCTTTTTTCAATCCACTCCTGGTTTTGGTTAAAAAAAAAAGACTAACCAAAAGGTTGATGGAAATGCTATATGTGAGCATAGACATGCACTGCATCTTTTGCCTTAAGGCCCTATTAGATAATCGCCTGAACCGGTTTGATTCGGCCGATTATCGCTCCGTGTAATGAAGACATTGATTAGCCAATGAAACGATCATCGGCTTATCGTTAGCTTAGGTTTGCACCTCAAATCGTTGGGAGACAACCACGCATTGCTACGTTTAATAGTGATGCAAGGCCAATGATTGCCCAAAAACCTGATACCTTACCTCTCTCTTACCTCTCCCCGCTTCTCTTCTGTGCTCCGCAGCTTCCCGATCCCGGCGGCTACAGCGTCTGAGCGGCCTGTCAGCTGGCGGTCCTGGCCTGTAATTGGCTGAGCAACCTGTGGGCCTTTGATTGGCTTAGCGGCCTGTCACGGGAAAGCTGCGGAGCACAGTAGAGAAGAGCAGGGAGAGGTAAGGTATCAGGTGTTTAGGCAAGGGCTGCATGGGCATAGTAACATAGTAAATAAGGTTGAAAGAAGACAAGAGTCCATCAGGTTCAACCTAGGGAAAACCCCGAAACGGCTGTCTGTGGCTGGAAGCCTGCCTTGGCAAGCCCTTGTCATGATCGCAATACTCGCACCTTGAGTTAGACATTGACAAGAAGGGGCCACCCTGGTGTTTCCCTATTTATGTTCCAATACTCGCAACTGAGTGGGACTTAAGGGGCTATTTATCAGGGTGGTGTGGTGCTCTCCCTATCATGGAGGCACCCCGTGGCAACAGGCTAGTGATATCTGGCTATCCCGTGTTTTGAGACTCGCAACCGAGGCTCCACGGACTTCTGTTTTGCATATTTACATTTTTGAGGGCATCAGTGGAGACTCTTGATTGAGTACTTCATTAGAATTTTTTTCACTGTTCTCCTTGAGTTCAGTGATAACTGTGTTTTTTTGGTCTATTTGCTATTGCCCCAACTAGCCAGAATCCTACTCCACACTGACGAGGGGCAAAAACCCCGAAACGGCTGTCTGTGGATGGAAGCCTGCCTTGGCAAGCCCTTGTCATGATCGCAATACTCGCACCTTGAGTTAGACATTGACAAGAAGGGGCCACCCTGGTGTTTCCCTATTTATGTTCCAATACTCGCAACTGAGTGGGACTTAAGGGGCTATTTATCAGGGTGGTGTGGTGCTCTCTCTATCATGGAGGCACCCCATGGCAACAGGCTAGTGATATCTGGCTATCCCGTGTTCTGAGACTCGCAACCGAGGCTCCACGGACTCCTGTTTTGCATATTCAACCTAGGGAAACCCTACTGTCTTGATCCAGGGGAAGGCAAAACCCCCCACGAGGCAGACGACAATTGCCCCACCACAGGGAGAAAACTCCCTCCCGACTCCAATGGCAACCAGAATAATCCCTGGATCAACGTATCACCGGAAATCTAATGCCTATAACTTGTAATATTATATTTTTCAACAAAAGCATCCAGGCCTCCCTTGAACTTATTTAACCCCTTAACGACATCTGGCGTAAATTTACGCCCTGATGCCGGTAAGGGAGTTCAGAGCGGGACCGCGCGTAGCCCGGGACCGTAGGTATTAGCGGGCACGGTCCGATCGCCGTGCCCGCTAATACAGTAATCAGATGCAGCTGTCAAACATGACAGCTGCATCCGATTACCGGACGCAGCGTCATCCCTGGTGTCTAGTGGGGAGATCGCTCCTCCGGGATGTTATCCCGGAGGAGCGATCTCCGTAAATGAAGCCGGCCGGGGACCGCTCCAAGATGGCGCCGTCCCCGGCTCGGCACTCGATTACTTCCGGCTGCAGCAGCCGGAAGTAAACGAGTGCCTATCTCATGGATCTCTGCAGCATATCTATGCTGCAGAGATCTCTATGAGAGATCAAAGCACTTATACTAGAAGTCCCCCAGGGGGGCTTCTAGTATAAGTGTAAAAGTTAAAAAAAAAAAATATGTCATTATTAGTAAAAAGCTCCCTCCCCTAATAAAAGTCTGAATCACCCCCCTTTTCCCAGGTTAGAAATAAAAGTAAATAAATAAACATGTTTGTTATCGCCGCGTGCGTAATCGCCCGAACTATTAATTAATCACATTCCTGATCTCGCACGGTAAACGGCGTCAGCGCAAAAAAATCCCAAAGTGCAAAATTGCGCATTTTTGGTCGCATCAAATCCAGAAAAATTGTAATAAAAAGCGATCAAAAAGTCGTATATGCGCAATCAAGGTACCGATAGAAAGAACACATCATGCCGCAAAAAATGACACCTGAAACAGCCCCATAGACCAAAGGATAAAAGCGCTATAAGCCTGGGAGTGGAGCGGTTTTAAGTGTCGTATATTTGTTAACAATGGTTTAAATTTTTTACAGGCCATCAGATACAATATAAGTTATACATGTTACATATCATTTTAATCGTAACGACTTGAGGAACATACATAACAAGTCAGTTTTACCCCAGGGCGAATGGCGTAAAAACACATTTCCCCCAAATAAACAAAATGCGTTTTTTTTTTCAATTTCACCACACTTTGAATTTTTTTCTGGTTTCGCAGTGTACTTTATGCAAAAATTCAGCCTGTCATTGCAAAGTACAATTAGTGACGCAAAAAATAAGGGCTCATGTGGGTCTCTAGGTGGAAAAATGCAAGTGCTATGGCCTTTTATGCACAAGGAGGAAAAACCGAAAACGCAAAAATCGAAATTTGCTCTGTCCTTAAAGGGTTAATGAATCGACCATGACAACATCATGTGGCAGAGTTCCACAGTCTTTCCGCTCGTACAGTAAAGAACCCGCGTCGATGCTGATGGTGAAATCTTCTTTCCTCTAAACGTAGAGGATGACCCCTTGTCATGGTTACAGACCTAGGAGTAAAAAGACCACTACAAAGACCTCTGTACTGTCCATTTATATATTTGTACATTGTGATCAGATCGCCCCTAAGACGTCTTTTTTCTAGTGTAAATAACCCCAAGCTTGATAAGCTGTAGTCCTGGTACTGTAACCCACCCATTCCTTTAATGATCTTTGTTGCCCTCCTCTGCACCCGCTCCAGTTCAGCTGTGTCCTTCTTATATACCAGTGCCCAAAACTGTACACAGTATTCCATATGTGGTCTGACCAGTGATTTATAAAGAGGCAAAACTATGTTCTCATCCTTAGCATCTATTCCTTTTGATGCATCCCATTATTTTATTAGCCTTGGCAGCTGCTGCCTGGCACTGATCACTAAAGTTGAGTTTACTCTCCACCAATACCCCCAGGTCCTTTTCGGAAGTAGTTTTACCCAGTGTTTTATTATTTAGCACATAACTTTACTTATTATTTCTACAGCCCAAATGTATAACCTTACATTTATCCACATTAAACTTCATTTGCCATTTCACCACCCAAGCCTCTAGCTTCTCCAAATCCCTCTGTAATATGATATTATCCTTCTCTGTACTGATTATTTTACCCAGTTTAGTATTATCTGCAAAAATGGAGATTCTACTCTGTAGCCCCTCAACAAGATCATTAATAAAAATATTAAAAAGAAGTGGACCCAACACTGACCCCTGTGGTACCCCACTAGTAACTAAAACCCAATCTGAATATGTTCCATCAATGACCACCCTCTGTTTTCTGTCACACAGCCAGTTACTTATGCATTTGCATACATTTTCCCCAAGTCCCATGTCAGGGCTGCGGCGGCGTCCCGCGCTCCGGACCGCCGCCGCACCCCCTCACCCTGTCTGGCAGCCGCCGGTGTCCACATGCAGGGACCCGGCGCTGCTGCCACTTCGGCCCCTGGGGGCGCCTCACCTCGCCCTGCTCCTGTCCATCGCTATGCTGGCCGGCGCGCGCGTCCCCGCCTCCTAGGGCGCGCGCGCGCCTGCTGTCTCGGAGTTAAAGGGGCTGTCCGCCCTTAATTGGTTCTTGCACATCACACTCTTCTATAAATTCCAGCCCTGCCCCACTACAGGTGTTGGAGCCTCTACATGCTTCCCATAGCGTTTGGCCCAGCTCCCTGTTGTTCCTGACCTCAGTCCTTGTTCCTAGTTCTTGTCCGCTGTCCCTGTCCCTAGCCCCTGTCCGCTACTTACCCATTGTTCCTGAGCACTGCCTGCCACCTGCGGTTACGCCTACAGACTTCTGCCTGCACTATCTTCTGCCTACTGCTCCTGCCACGCCTCACCTGCTGTCACTAGCAACCAAGCCAGGGGTAGCGACCTGGGGGTCGCCTGCCACAGCAAGTCCATCCCGCCTTGCGGCGGGCTCTGGTGAAAACCAGCGGCCCCTTAGACTCCGCTCCCTTGTGCGGTTACTGCCATCGCTAGTGAAGGTTCGGTGGATCCACGACTCCAGGCGTTACATCCCAGTATCCTTATTTTATAGACCAACCTTTCATGCGGCACAGTATCGAATGCCTTTGAAAAGTCCAGATACACAACATCCACAGCCTCACCCTTCATAGAAGCCGATCAGATTAGTCTGGCAGGATCGATCCCTCATAAATCCATGCTGATGCTGCATCATAAGATTATTTTCATTAAGATACTGGCTAACGTCAATGTCCATGGAGCCCTTACTGCAGATTATCAGGCTAATAGGTCCAGTAAACGCTGATTTAGCAATCGACACTCGTTTACTAAAATGATTGGGCTGTAGTCAACCCTTGTAATAGGACGCTTAGCCTATGGACCGAACTTAGGAGCAGAGTCCAAGTACCTTCCAGGTTTTAAAGGAAAACTCAGGCAAATTTTTATTTATTTATTTTTTTCAAATCAACTGTAAATTACTTCTATTTCTATCAGCTGCTGAATGTCATACAGTAAGCAGTGTTTTCTTTCCAGTCTGACACAGTACTTTCTGCTGCCACCTCTGTCCATGACAGGAACTGTCCATATCAACAGCAAATCCCCATAGACGTCTTCTCCTGCTTTGGACAAGTCCTGGCAGCAGAGAGCACCATGTCAGACTGGAAAGAATATACCACTTTCTGCAGAACACACAGCAGCTGTAAGTACTGAAAGACTTCAGATTTTTAAATAGAAGTAATTTATACAAAAAAACTTTAACCCCTTCAAGACCGAGCCTATTGATGCACGGATGTCCGGGTCAAATTAATGCAATGTTCCTCCCCGCCTTCTTAGAGCCATAGCGCTTTTATTTTTCCACATAAAGGGCTGGTTCGGGTGTCATTTTTTTGCGCCATGATCTCTAGTTTTTATTAATATCATATTGGTGTAAAAGAAACATTTTAATCGCTTTTTATTAATTTTTTTCTAAGTATAATTTTAAAAAAATCAGCACTCCTGGTGTTTTTTTTTTAATGTTTATGCTATTAGCTGTGCGGGAACAATAATGTTATATTTTAATAGATCGAACATTTCTGCACCCTACAATATATAATATGTTTAGTTATTTTACATATTTAGATTTTTATAATGGGCAAGGGGGTATTTTAAACTTTTATTGGGGGGTTATATAAGGTTTTTTTAAAAACTTAAATTTTTTTAATGACACTTTTTTTTACACTTTTATTTGACAGTAAAACATGCAATCAATAGATTGCATATACTGATCTATGTTATGCCATAGCATAGATCAGTGTTATCGGTGAACCATGCCCATGCATAAAGTCTGACTGAGAGGAGATTCTATACATAGAACGCCGATTCGACAGGACAGAGGTAAATATATATATACATTCCTACTGCACAGGGTATATGCAGTAGGAACGTATATATATACAGATTGCTGACATGAGCGGGTAAACTTTTATCCCACTCCAGGATGTGAAAGTTGAACTTGGGCTGCTAGAAGGTACTGGGTCACTTCATAAAGATAGTCCCAGTATAGGCTGCACCAGGAGGTTAGGTAGATAAACATACAGAGAAGGCCAGGTCAAACAACTGGAGAGACAGAAAGATACCAGGAATGAGGCAGATACATAGTCCAATAAATGCAGATGGTTGAGAAGGGTGGCACATGTTTGGATCAGCAATCTGGCTGGTAAAAGGAGAGTCAGTACAATATATAAAAAAGAGTCAAGAAGAATTGTAGCCCAGGAAACAGGCTCAGAATCAGAACAGTACACTTTGTACCTGAATTCACTGATAAAGAGGTGTGTCCCAATACTTATGCAGTGTGCAGTACATTGCGCAGTATATTTCTTGCTATTGTGCACCTTTCTACAAGATAATGTAAGATGTCATAAAATACAGATTATGTCCAAAAAATACAACTCATCCAGCAACACCTCCTGCTATATTGGTAGAAAAATTAAAAAGTGAGAGAGAGAGAAAGAAAACAGAGACTCCGCTCTGTAATCACATACAAATCTTCGGAGTCTTAATGCTGATTAGATTTTCTGCTGATTTAATATCTGTAAATATATTAGATAGATGGCATGGTATCCTGTCATCTTCTAATGGACTTTGCTCTACATCTAATGTTTGCTTGTTTACCTAAAGGGCATGTATCACATTGATTTTTTAAAGATTAAAGTCAGATACTGAAATATTATTTTTTATTTTTTTATTTTCTTATTGTACTTTTTAAATAGCATTTTTTGTAAATTACTATAGGGGCTGCCACACGGCTCTGACACTACAGTGCTGCGGCAATTTAAGCTGTTTCCCTGCTCCCGCCATGATATTGATACATCATGCCAGATCCGCCATCCGTAGGGCCTGTAATTTACGGGACGTGAGAATAAGCCCTAACTAAGCATTCTTGTTTAACTGGCGTCAGAAAGTGCCAGAGATTTGTAATTTGCTTCTATTAAAAGTATTAAAAGTTTTCCAGTACTTATCAGCTGCTGTATGTCATGCAGAAAGTGGTGAATTCTCTCCAGTCTGACACAGTGCTGCCACCTCTGTCCATGCCAGGAACTGCCCAGAGCAGTAGCAAATCCCCATAGAAAACCTCTCCTGCTCTCCAGGCTGAAAAAAATATCACTAGTAAATTACAAATCTCTGGCACGTTCTGGCACTAGTTGATCTGAAAGAATTTTTTTTTTGTGTGAATAGCCCCTTCAATGAGAAATGTAAATTATGCAATATAGAAAGAAGAAGAAATAACAAGCTATATCTGCCTCTGACTTAAGCAGTATATACAATTTTCCATGTAGTGTTATTTTCCAGTGAACTGTTATGTAAGTTATGTTTCCGATCCCTGTAAAGTTTATTTAGACTTTGAACATGAAATTGCAATATAATTATTTTATCACCCATTAGGAAGCATGGGATTTATTTCAAACATAGATAAGCTGCAGTATCCATAGTATGCTACAAAGTCATTGACAAATGTGTTTAGTTTAAATGTAGCTATCCATTAAACTTAATTTTACATTTCCTAATGTGAGTGTTCTTCTATTGGAATATTATCAGATAATCTACTGTAAGATTCCAGGCCTCTCAGTAAATCCGGCGTGCGGCAAGGAGCAGGAATTTAGGTGCAACCAGTGTACAGATACAATAGTTTTGATGAATGTCTCCCCTAGTGTTTTTTACCTTCTGTTTTGGACATCTATGGTATATCCTGCTGATTATTTATATCTATAAATCTAAAGGCTCCAAGAGAACATATATCCCCAGTTTAAAAATGCTTTAAAAGATTAGTCTGCTGTGCGCAAATGGCAAGAGGTCATGAATGTCACCCTACAGGCACGCTTTAAAAACCCATAAATCACAGGGGAAAATTGAACAGCATACGACTAGAAAAGACATTTATTTAAACCTGTAGTTATGTGGCGATGATTCGTCGGTATTATGGATGCGATGTAATATTTCCTGAAATTCCTGAAATACTATTTAGCAATGATCAGTGTTAGAAGACTAAATATATCTTTTAAAAACAATACAACTATTAATGAAAGACAAGGATGCAACTACGATAATATATATATATATATATATATATATATATATATATATATATATATATAATTTTTTTTTTATTATAATTATTAGGTACCCAGCAGTAAGTTTCCAGCAATCAAGTGTGAGTGGCTAGGAATAGGGCGGTGGCAGCATAACTACATGCGGCTCCATCCTCATGTTACTGGCTCCATCCACCCTAGTTACTGGGAGACGGAACCGAGCATTAAACATGGATTTTTTGCATGTTGCTACCCTGCCATAAACTGCTTGGCAATAAAAGAAGGGACAGTACCGTAAAACAGCTGTCTGTGGATGGATGCCTGGCCTTGTTATGTCGCAATACTCGCAAATGAGTTAGACTTTGACACAAAAGGAGGTATCTCCCTATTTGCGTCCCAATACTTGCAACCAAGTGGGACTTAAAGGGGTATTCCGGACAGGAGGAATTCTTTCACTATGGCTGGGGAAAGGGGTGGATGAAAGCAATGACATCCACTTACCTCCCTGGTTCGGGCATGAGATCCTGTATCACACTGCTCCGGTCTCTGGACCCTAGCCGCTTTCTGGTCTATGATGTGGTTTGAGCCATGATTTTTTAAGCCTGCTCAGTCATATAGCAATTGTAGCAGGGGCCTGCCTCTGCTGCTGAATGGCTAAGCATCGTAGGCCAAGAAGCATCGGAGACCAGAGACAAGAGCAGCGTGATGCGGGATCCAGTGCAGGCATAGTGAAAAAAGCCCAGAGTACCCCTTTAAGAGGCTACATATCAGGGTGGTTTAATGATCTCCTCACTAGGAGGGACCTCTTAACAATGTGTTTACTCCCCAAGAGGGATATCTTACTGTTCCCGTGTTTTGTAACTCATTACTGAGGCTCCACAAACTCCTTTTTTGCATATTCAAATTTTTAAGGGGGCAATGTATCAATGGAGACCCTTGAACGAGTAAATACTCGTGATTGTTGTGTTTTACTTTATAAAAGAAGCATTAGATGAGGCAAGTTCGGGGTACAAATGCTGGCAATTGCAGTGTGTAAAATATACTGTATAATGGTGTAAACTGCCCACAGCAACCAATCACAGCTCCTTTTTATTTTACCAGAGCTGAAAGCTGAGCTGTGATTGGTTACTATGAGCAGTTTACACTAGTTTATATTTTACACCCTTTGATAAAATCCTTTGATAAATACATCTTTGAAAAACTTGGATTGGATCTTGATATAGAAAGAGTTCATTCAAAGTACATTTATTTTTAGATGGTATTGTGTATATTGCGCAAAATGTGGCAGGTATTATAAAATCAATGGTCTTTAAAGATCATTTTAGAAATTGTTAAGGACTGTAACAACTGGAGTTGTGGATCCGCAGCGCCACTACTAGCGATGGCATAAGCTGCACAAGGGAGGGGAGTCTAAGTGTCCACTGGTCTTCACTTCACTCACAGTCCCTTTAAATATGTGAGAGGTGGGCGTGCGCGGCAGCCGGGAAAGCGGGGAGCAAGACAGTGGAGTGGTGAGGTGCCACCAGGGGCCGAAGCAACAGTGCGCTGGTGCTCCTGCTCCGGTTTCTGCAACAGGCCCGGAGCACAGGCCGCAGTTCTAACAAGGGCAACGTTTAAACTTTAGTTTTTTTTTTTTTTACTGGAATATCTGTATAAAGGCTGTAAAGGCTTTAATGTATGACCGAAAAAGGATTTTTGAACAAAAAAATTAATTATACCACAATAGGTGTGATTAGAGCTGGAGGCACTTTGATTACTTCATAAAGGTTACCGCCCATGTTGCCAGTGGCTATATGACCAATATGTGACTGACAGGTTCCTTTTAATTTTTTAATACAGAAACAGATATATCTAATTATGACCAGAGTCATCCAAAATGTCAAATGGAGTAAGCAAATGTAATTCCTATTTGGAGGAAAGCTCATTGAGAAAAGGGAGAGTTTATTGAAAAAAATAACAGATTTTAGACTTAAATTAGGTCCTTGTTTATATGTATTTTATGGGAAGAGGATGTGAATGTAAAAAAAATAAATAATAGAACTTTACACTTCAGGTGCCCTCACACTTTCAATAATTATTGTTATGCTAACAATTATCTTTCTCTCCTGCACTCCCTGTACACTGTCTTGTCTGTGCTTAGTATTGTATTATATCATATAGTATAGTATTATATCATAAGTCAGGGACTGTTTCCCTGTTGCCCGGAGCAGCCTAGGACTGACTGAGGAAAGTTGGGAGGGACAATGGGCAAGCAAGAATGCAGGGTGCACTGTCTGTGTCTACCCCGTCCATACCGTGACCTATTGGCGCTAACACGTTTGTGATACTGCAATTGGGAAGCATTACTCATGTGACATGTGTAGATGTTTAACACCTCCACCGTGATCTAGTTACAACCTGCTTGAAGGAGAAATACAAATGACTAGTGACAGGGCCTGAAGTAAAGGAGTAAAGAAAGACCACCGCCTGTGAGTTTGGGTAATTAAGCCTGTCTAATTCCTGTACAAGAACTCTGTCTCCATCATGGATACTTTCTGCTAAACTGACCATAAGTCAAAACATCATACACATAGATAGTGCCCTGCGGCACAACTCCTGTATAACTCTATGCTTACGTTGTGCTGCTATATTGATAAACATTGACATCTAGGTCCAAGGTATGTGGCTATCTATGAACGGTTCAAACTTAAAAACTTGTTCTATTTTCACAGTGCAAAGTATTAAAACAGATGAGCCTGGTTTCAATATATCTTATATGGTCAAAACCACTTCTAACTACTTCCCTTCATTTGATTTTGTAAGTCCTAACAAGAGATGAGCAAACCGGGCAGAGGTTCGGGTTCGTACGAAACCAAACCATCTGCATTTCAAACCCGTTATCTTCCCGGTCTGTGGAAAAGATGGAGACGGCCCGAGTCCCACCTGGAAAACAGGGATACAACCCTGTTATATGCAGCTTTGTTTCTGTGTCAAGTCTTGGGAGACTCTCAAGTATTTTGTTGGCTGCAGTGTTCCAGATTCTAGTCTCTAGCGTTTGATGCCAAGACAGTGGTCGTGTACAGTAGTTATTTACTCTTGTGCAGCCTTGTTCCTGTGCCAAAAGGAAACTTCATGCAATTATTCATCTATTTGCATATATGACTGGCAACTTTAGATCAGTACATTTGAAATCTCTTAACTGACTTCAGTGTCTGAATGCTAGTAGTATGTATTCTTAACTATACGTTTAAAGAGGCACTCCCAGTAAAAATGTTATTTTGTGAACCATTAGCCAACTCTATGGTGTACAATGTGGTATAATTAGTTTCTTTGTCAAAGTCTTCATGAGCCGGTTATCAGCTCCATTCCAGTCCTAATCTGGATTACATGTCCATCACTCCTACTCACTGAAACTTGCCCCAGGTTATGTGTGCACTTTTTCTATACGAATAGAGACATTGACTTCCGCTTCACGCATAGCCCAATGCAAGTTTTAGCAAGACTGTTAGCTGATTGTGTGATCCATGTCACAACTGGAATGGAGCTGATAATTTTTTGCTGGATGTGTTTAGGGAGGGAAAAAACTGATCAGCACCTTAGAGTCCATTTACATAGAAAGATTATCTCACAGATCTGCCAAAGATTTGAAGCCATAGCCAGAAACAGACTATAAACAGAGATCAGGTCATAAAGGAAGGACTGAGATTTCTCCTCTTTTCAAATCCATTCCTGTCTTTGGCTTCAAATCTTTGGCAGATAATCTGTCAGATAATCTTTCTGTGTAAATGGACCCTAATGGTGGGTTTACAAGGAACGATTATTGTGTGAATTTGCACGATAACGATCAAATTCAAACGATAATCGTACGTGTAAACGCGGCGAACGATCACACGACAAACGAGAAAGCGTTCATTTTGATCTTTTAACCTGTTCTTAAATCGTCGTTCGTAAAAAATTCGCCGATCGTTCCGTGTAAACAGTCGTCGCGCGAAAGTCCCGCCGCCCAAAGTCCGGCCCCCCACTCGCAGCAGCCCGGCCCTCCGCTCATCCACAGCCCCCTGCGCCGGCTCGATCGCCACCCCCGCCGCCCCGATCGCCACCCCCGCCGCTCCGATCGCCACCCCCGCCGCCGCTCCGTTCGCCACCCCCGCCACCAGCGCTGCGATCGCTACCCCCGCCGCCAGCGATCCGATCGCCACCCCCGATCGGAGAAGATACTTTATCTGCTCCACGATATGGTTGCATCTGAGGCTCTCAGCTACCGGAGGTCCTGCACAGCCAATCAGAGCAAGTGCATGGCCCCGCCACAGTCACTGATTGGCTGCACAGGACCTCCGGGAGCTGGGAGCCTTAGATGCAGCCGGATCGTGGAGCAGATAAAGTATTTTCCCAGTGGCGGGGGGTAATGGGGCCGGCACTTACATACTCCCAGCGTGAATTCCGCTGCGGATACGTTAAGTGTGAAGCTACCCTAGAAGAGCTTTTAGTCAAGTAAATGCAGTACCTGCACAGATAAGAATAATGGTAGGCTCTGTGTAAAGTGGTGACATGAGAGACTTTGGGAGGAGAAAAAAAAATGAAATGCTGCAAAACACTAACAATGTGTTTGTCATGTTCTAAGAATTACACCCTTATTGATAACTACTAATCAGTTTTGATCTATGCTTGCTATGGTGGGAAAATCCCTTTTAACATGTAGTCTGTGACTTGACCTCTGTCTGTGAAAGACGTTTAATCCTGTCATCATCTCCCTTTGTTTTTCATTCTTCCATATATCACAGGTATTAACTTTCTCAATATTTATTCGCTTCTCTAAGCATTGAACAGTCACCTATTATTGACACAAATGAAATAAGCGCTGGCACTCCCTAAGCTGAAGGTCTGAATGGCCGACACACCCACATGATGTAGCACACTGCAGGGGACACCTCTTTTTGTCGGCTGTGGGTTGTGTTCCTGTAAAATATTTTCCTTCCAGTCATAAAATAAAGCTTACCTGGAAAAATCTAGGTGCGGCTATAGATATGAATGCCTGTACAATAAACTGATAATCTTTCACTACAGGTGGAAAGTTAATCGTGTACAGTAATCTTGGATTGCTAAATTCAACCATTACAATGCTTTGTGACTGTATACAATTACAGAGTTGTTTATTCAGCTCCAAGGAAAATAAATGTATATTCACGTCATTGGGAGTGTACCTTAAGGTACCCTATACAGCTGCATATAGCTGGTATATGTTTGGTCAGTACATACAGATCCTACAGTATATTTGTACAGTACATATGTTCACACAACATACTTTTTATGAAAAGGATGGCCGTTCTTTTCAATTTACACAACGGATGTTTTTTTCATAATGCATTGGAAACAATGACATTTGTTCACACAACGTAGCGAACAATGGCTGTTGTTTGATGGAGTCCGGCTGTTGTTTTGCAAACAACGGACATTGATTTTAGTTGTTCACACAGTACTTTTTCTTTGACCCATTCTTTGCAATTTGGAATTTGATTATAGGACCGTTGTTTGTACAGACTATGTGGGGTATTACATGGGATGATTATCGTTCGAAAAATCGTTAGATCATTCGGATTTAAATGATAATCGTTTTGTGTAATTGCAGGCAACGATTAAACGACCAACGAGAAATTGTTGATCATTTGATAGAATCTGAACCTATTTTCATCATTGATCGTTCACAAATCGTTCGAACATCGTTCGGTGTAATAACCCATTGTTCGGTCGTTCCCTTGTCTATCAGCCAGGAAAGGATGAGTGCAAGAACAACCAGAAGTAAGATCACTGTCCTGTGTAATAGGGTGAGCAGTTTAAGATAGTTTGTCATAGCGGTAATTTGAAATCGCTTATCGCCGAAAAATCGCCCCATGTATTACCCTAAGACTGTGTGGGGCACAGTAAGGAGTCAAAATGGCCATGAGCAATATGAGGCACATTGGGAGAAGCAAAGTGGCCATGGTGGGGCAGACACTGGCGCCAGCAAGTTAACATGTAGCTACAGGTGCATTGTCCACACAATAGCACCACATTTATGATAAGTAATGCAACAGCCATGTGACTGCCTATGCATCACGTTAACCCCAGTGACTAACAGTTGGCTGATGCTGGTCGTCAGATAACCACAACATTATTGTCATATCTGCCGCATGGTAAAGTCACCATGAAGACCATCGCCAAGGCAACTGGCATATAGGCACCAGTGGATTATAACGATTCTGGGCCGCACTGCAGAGGAGGACCAGGACAGATGTTTTAGGGTATGATGCCACTCCCAGGTAACTCAAAAAAACCATGATACCGCTGAGTAATACACATACATATTGCACATGCATATCAGCTTGAAAATCCCTAAAGTTCAAGATGTAAAATCTGACATGGCTCTTCCATAGGGATGGTCCGAACCCTCCGAGGTTCGGGTTCATATGAACCCAAACGCTCGGCATCAGATTCCCACTGTCTGCCCGCTCCGTGGAGCAGGTGGATACAGCGGGAGGACCGCCTGGAAAACTGGGATACAGCCTATGGCTATGGCTGTATCCCAGTTTTCCAAGTGGAACTCGGTTCGGACCATCCCTACTCTTCCATGTAGATTTTGGTAGTGTCTTCATACTGCTGGAGAGATTCTTGGAACTATAAGTATTCCTTTAAAGCATTACGGTCAAAACTTCAGGATCACACAGGGTATCACTGCTGAGACTTGCTGCAATCCCGAGATACAGCTGGAGGGAGAGCGAGGCAGCACTCATCTTTCCCAGCTGTCAATCAAATCTAACTCATTCACTTCATTACACTTTTTATAAAATGAAAGAATGAGATGTCCTGCCAGCTGTGGAGTGGAAGGCACTGTCGGACACTCACCCGACTGTATCTTGAGATAGCAGCGGGTCTGAGCAGTGAGACCCAGTACGATCAGCAATCTTTGACATGTCCGATAACATGTCAAAAGTTTCTTCAAGTGAGAGTAACACTTCATGCACCAAAGCAGTGGTGTCCCCACTATAACTAGGCCAATGTAAAACCATAGTTGCCAACATTTAATTTTTTTTTCCAGGGACACTTTAGCGTTAAAAAGGATGTGGCTTATTGTGGGTGTGGTCTCGGTGGGGTGTGGCCTATCATGGGTGTGGGTACAAAATTTTACAGATAGAATTTATAGTCAGAACAACATAAAGGAGCATTATACACCCAAGTATTAGGTCCCCAGTATATTACACACCCAGTATTAGGTCCCCAGTATATTACACACCCCAGTTTCAGGTCCCCAGTATATTACACACCCCACTCAGAGCAGGCTGAGACTCAGAGATAGCATTCTACTGACTGACTCTACATACTGGTAGTTTGTAGACATATGATGCAGCTGCACCCCATATCATCATACTACTACCCCCTTCATCCATCATCATAGTAATATCCCTCTCATCCTCCTGCCCCTCCATCATCATACTACTACCCCTTCATCCTCCTGCCCTTCCATCATCATAGTACTACCCCTCTCATCCTCCTGCCCCTCCATCATCATACTACTTCCACCTTCATCCTCCTCCTGTCCCTTCATCATCATACCAGTACCCTCTTCAGCATCCTCTTGTCCCTTTATATGTATTTAAAAAAAAAAAAAGCTATACTTACTTCACCAGTTTGGTTCCTCTAGTCCCCCAGGGACGCCTTTCCCTGTTCTGCATGACTGACATCACTTGTGCTGGAAGGGGGTGGGACTTCTTGTGACGGGGCGGAGCTTCCCAGGACATACCCAGGACATGGTTTTGCTGGGGCTGTCTCCTTAGAATCTGGACAGTTCTGGCAAAACCTGCACTGTTGGCAACTATGTAAAACCAGTATACATTACATCTTCTATCTCTTTATTTTTTTGCTATGTTTTATACCCCAAGCCTAGAAAGTATGTATTCTGACCTAGTACAATGCTAGTACTCTTTTAGTTTTAGTTTGTTACTTCCTAATGTCACAGGAAACATAATAAATGGTTGTAGGGCTATGCACACATGAGGAAGTTAAATGAGACCCAAAGGTTCTTGTTTTCTGTCATTAAGTGATATTCAAAGTTATTTCATATTGAAAGGAGTTGGCCAGGAAAAGGTGATGAATGATCTTGGTGACACACTTCCTGCATATCCGCAGTATAGCACCATAGCCTCCATAAAAGCCTCCACTTTATTGTTAACTAAGCAGATTGACACATCTACTTGTCATGTGTGTATTTTATTGGTGTAATTGTACTCCAATTTTGGCAAATGAGGGGAAAGTTTAACTTACATACTGTAAGTCAGAGGCGTAGCTAGCCTTTCCTGCACCCAGGGCAAAGATTCAGTGTGGCAAATGAAATACAATGAGCGTGACCGGGAGCAGAGGAGATGACAACCTTGCATGGGCTTTGTGGGGTGGCAATAGAGAGTAAATGAGTACTCTTACTGGGAGAATAGAAAACACAACATGGCAGTTGCTCTATGAGAGTAGGGGTCAGGGGAAGACATGGTCAAAGAGGAGATTCATATCTGTGTCAGACTCTGGTCAGGGCCTCCATCATAGAGCTTGTTCAGCAGCAATAAACAGGACAGGACAGTCTACTGCGTGACAGAAACCGCCCAACAACGGAGACCAGCAGCTCCCACTGGTGTCCTAGTTTCCATTATTTCAATCAACTATAACTCAAGATAGATAGATAGATAGATAGATAGATAGATAGATAGATAGATAATACATATGAGGGAGGGAGGTAGATAGATAGATAGATAGATAGATAGATAGATAGATAGATAGATAGATAGATAGATAGATGCTGCAGACTGGGCACTGAGAAAAAGGGGGGCAACTGTATTAAACTACAGAACAGTACACTCTCATGCTCTTTTAAGTTCAGCGGTACCTTGGTTTAAGAGTAACTTGGATTAAGAGCGCTTTGGAAGAAGAGCTCACAGTATTATCAAAATTGTAACATGGTTTAAGAGCATTGCTTTGGTTTAAGAGCTTCTAGTACTGGGTGGGAGGGGGAGTGGGGGAGGGGCATGGCCTGCACAGGGTGGTCTACAGCTCTGTACTCTAACCCAGGAAGTCTCCCTCACCTTCCAAATCATAGCAGATCTGTCACTTCTTGTTTTTCCTATCCTCTCCATTCCTGCTACAATGTGCCTGTACTTACACTCAGCTATACACACTGCTACTGCTACAATGTGCCTGCACTCACACTTAGCTATTCACACAGATGTATCGAAAAGTTTCTGTCACTGTCCTCCTGCACAGCTCTGTGATTCTCACTTCCTGATTAGTCCATACTGAGCACACACCCCTTCCCCATTGCTGTCATGTGACCCCACAGACCTCTGACAGCAGCCCTGCTTCTCTATTCTAGCCTGTTGTACTACGCTCCTGCATTATGGGGATCAGCATTTCCATCCTATATCTACAAACTGCTTTTTTCAGGTTTATGCACTTACTATATATTATACTCCACATGCTGATTGCTATGCTGTACAGTAACTTATAATATCACAGCTGTTTCATCTGTTCTACATGTTATTCAGAATATAAAATCATTATTTTTGGGTGTGGAACCAATTGTCTGCATATCAGTGATTTCTTATGGGAAAATTTGCTTTGGTTTAAGAGTGGATTTGGATTACAAGTACGATCCTGGAAGGAATTATGCTCGTAATCCAAGGCACCACTGTATTTGGGCATTCCCAAACACTCATTTACCACAGAGCATACAGGGCCTGTTCCTAGAGTACTAGAGAAGGGAAAGCATTCAGAGTATACAGTAAGGAGGAGGGGCTGGGTTTCATAGTGCTGCTGGCCGGGTTTCTGCCTAGGACAGGGAGACCAAAGAATATGTGCAGGTGATCTGGAGGTACCTCTGAGAGACGCTCCTGAGCTGCTGTCTGTTGGTTTCTGTACAGGCAGCAGCTGCAGGACCAGGCTCTCCTTTCTGCTCTGTGTCCTGCCTGTTGGAATAAGTTTCCCCTAACGGTTTGCCTCCTCACAATCTATGGTGCTGATAGAAGGAGAGGAGGGGGCGAACCCTAACACTGTGCTTGCAGCCCTGCTCTCTGCTCACACAGACTGTCAGCACTGTCAGCAGGGCCGGATTAAGGTTGGTGGAGGCCCTGGGCAACAATTTTGTTCCCCATTTTCTTCCCCAAAAAATAAACCATACAGCAATTTATACAGGTGGGTGATTACTGTAGGGGACTTAGCACCTTCCCCTCCTCACTCTTGGCTGTATGGCTCAGCATCCTCCTCTGTTCTGCATATGATGGTCCCTAGAGGCTGCAGTCCAGAGGAAGATGCCAGGCCCTAGAGACAGGATGGGGGAGGGGTGAGCATGGTGGAGGGGTGAGTAGGTATGTGGGTTACCCCCTGTATGTAGAATCCCGTTATGTCCTCCATATAGTAATATAGTGTATACCCCTGCTCTGATATATGCCCCTATAGTATACACCCATTTTGATAAGATGCCTCTATAGTATATACCCCTGCTCTGATATATGCCCCATAGTGTATACCCCTACTCTGATATATGCCCCCATAGTATACACCCCTGCTCTGATATATGCCCCTATAGTATATACCCCTGCTCTGATATATGCCCCATAGTATATATCCCTGCTCTGATATATGCCCCCATAGTATACACCCCTGCTCTGATATATCCCCCCATAGTATATACCCCTGCTCTGATATATGCTCCTATTGAATATACCCCTGCTCTGATATATGGCCCATAGTATATTACACTGCTGTGATATATGCCCCTATAGTATATACCCCTGCTCTGATATATGCCCCTATAGTATATACCCCTGCTCTGATATATGCCCTCATAGTATATACCCCTGCTCTGATATATGCCCCTATAGTATATACCCCTGCTCTGATATATGCCCCCATAGTATAGTGTATACCCCTGCTCTGATATATGCCCTCATAGTATATACCCCTGCTCTGATATATACCCCTTTGATATATGCCCCTATAGTATATACTCCTGCTCTGATATATGCCACCATAGTATATACCCCTGCTCTGATATATGCCTCTATAGTATATACCCCTGCTCTGATATATGCCCCCATAGTATATACCCCTGCTCTGATATATGGCCCCATAGTATATACCCCTGCTCTGATATATGCCACCATAGTATATACCCCTGCTCTGATATATGCCCCATAGTATATACCCCTGCTCTGATATATGCCCCAATAGTATATACCCCTGATCTGATATATGCCCTTATAGTATATACCCCTGCTCTGATGTGCCAATACAAAACAAAACCTCATACCTGATCTGGGCAGATGACAGGTCTTCTCCTGGCTCTTCTCTGTTTCTTCAGCCTGTCAGCCACTGTGACAGATCCTCCATCAGGCACCATGATGTCACATCCCTGCTGGAGAGATCAGGTTTCCTTGCTGAGGTCCTGCGCTGTCCTCTCCTCAGTGAGGGGGAGGGGCGAGGGGGGAGTGAGGACCTCAGCAGGAGACAGGCACCCGGAAGCTTGACAAGAATAATCCAAAGACCCACTAGGGGGAGTCTGAGCCTGCCGGGAGGGAGATGCTTACACAGGATTAACCCTACACCCCCCTCCCTCCCTGAACAGAATGCAGTGTGGCCAGTGCTGTGTCCAGGTAGGGTTTCCACATGCTTTTTGCGCGTGGGACTGGCTCCCAGGCACCATTTCCAGGTTTGGGCTGGTGGAGGCCCCCTAGTGGTGGAGGCCCCTGGGCATGTGCCCCGGTGCCCTCCCTTTAATCCGACCCTGACTGTCAGTAGCTTTCAATCTAACAGGGTTACATTGTAAGTGCTTTATGAAGGCCCATGCACCCATTAGCAAAAGAGGTGGGAATTCCGAGCAGAGTCCACGTTAAGAATTCCGCTTGAAATTCTTCCTGTCCCATTGCTTCACTGAGATTCCTTGTGCACCTGTCATGTCGACTTTTTGAGCAAGGGTCCTTATTCTGCTGCCATCAGCTTTTTACGGCGATGGCAGAGAATAAGGCTGCGGGGCCGGGACGGCCCCCACCCCATCCCCCCGGCTACCGGAGGTAGCTGAGGGGTTGGGGCAGTGTGTGGGGTCCGTCCCGGCCCCCCCCTAACCGACGATCGCCGCTATTAACGTTATAGCGGCGGCCGTCGGTAAAGGGGATTACCGGTGCTGCCGCCGCCTTTCATCTCCCCCCGCCGTGAATCTACGGCGGGGGGAGATGAAATAAGTGTCCCCCAGACCTCAAATCAGCCCCCCCTAGTAGGGCGATCACTAACCCCCCTCCCCCGGCGGCCATCATTTCCAAGATGGTTGCCGCCATCGCTGTGAACCGACTAATGTCGGTTCACAGCGATGGAAAAGTTAAAATGAATGAAAGCCCCATGCTCTCCACCACCGGAGGTAGCGGAGAGCATGGGGCAGTCTTTGGGGACCCCCCTGTTGGGTCCCGGTACAAGCGATCAGCGGTATATACTATATACCGCTGATCGCTTGTACCATGTGCTCCTGGCACTTTTTATCCCCTGTCACCATGAATGATTGGTGACAGGGGATAAAAAGTGATGTCCCCCCACCTCCCAAGTCGCCCCCCACCCCCCTGTCACCCCCGTCCCCCAGTCACCCCCCCTTCCCCATATACTCACCTGCTCCTGGAGCTCCTTCCTCCTTGACGTCCTGGCTGGTTATGAAGTGCGCATGCGCTTCACAACCAGCCAACTCTGAAAATTTAAAGTGACCAATTTGGTCTCTGTCACTGAACTATGATTACTGAGATTGAAAATATCACAGTAATCATAGTAATACAGTGAAAATGAATATGTAAAGTACAAATAGGGACAAACATACAAAAAAATAAAACACACACTTTTTATTATAGTAATAATTGCAGTTTACTCCCAAATTACCCCTAACCCCTCCCCAGATTACCCGTAACCACCGCACGTTGCCCGTAACCACCGCACGTTGCCCGTAACCACCGCACGTTGCCCGTAACCACCGCACGTTGCCCGTAACCACCGCAAATTGCCAGTGACCCCCTCCCGATTGCCCGTAACCACCCCAAATTACATGTACCCACCCCAGATTACCTATAAGCACTTCAGTTTATCAGTAACAATCCCAGATTGTCTGTAACTCTTCCAGGTTGCACATAACCCCCCCAGGTTCCCCGTAATCATGCCAGATTACATGTAACCCACCCAGATTGCACGTAACCACCGCGCGTTGCCTCTGACCACGCCACGATGCCTCTGACCACGCCACGATGCCTCTGACCACCGCACATTGCCTCTGACCACCGCACGTCGCCTCTGACCACCGCACGTCGCCTCTGACCACCGCACGTCGCCTCTGACCACCGCACGTCGCCTCTGACCACCTCACGTCGCCTCTGACCACCACACGTCGCCTCTGACCACCACACGTCGCGTCTGACCACGCCACGGCGCCTCTGACCACCCCAAATTGCCAATGACCCCCTCCAGATTGCGGTGCCCATGCCAGATTACAGGCATCCACCCCAGATTGCCTATAAGAACTTCAGTTTATCCGTAACCACCCCACATTGCCCGTAACCACCCCACGTTGCCTGTAACCACCCCAGATCGTCAGTAAGCACTGCAGGTTGCCCGTAACCACCCCACGTTGCCCGTATCCACCCCAGATTGTCTGTAAGCACTGCAGGTTGCCTGTAACCACCCCACGTTGCCCGTAACCACCCCAGATTGTCTGTAAGCACTGCAGGTTGCCCGTAACCACCCCACGTTGCCCGTATCCACCCCAGATTGTCTGTAAGCACTGCAGGTTGCCCGTAACCACCCCACGTTTCCCGTAACCATCCCAGATTGTCTGTAAGCACAGCAGGTTGCCCGTAACCAGCCCACGTTGCCTGTAACCAGCCCACGTTGCCTGTAACCACCCCACGTTGCCGTAACCACAGCAGGTTGCCCGTGACCACCACACGTTGCCCATAATCACCCCACGTTGCCCGTAACCACCCCACGTTGCCTGTAACCACCCCAGGTTGCCGTAACCACAGCAGGTTGCCCGTGACCACCCCATGTTGTCCGTAACCACCCCAGATTACCTGTAACCACCTCAGGTTGCCCATAACCACCCCTGGTTGCCCGTAACCACCCCACATTACCTGTAATCTCATTTTTTTTAATTTTATTTTAGTAACTGCGCTATTCTAATAACTATTACTAGCTGCGGTTTTGCTCCAGCAAATTGGCGCTCCTTCCCTTCTGAGCCATGCTGTGTGCCCATACAGTGGTTCATGCCCACATATGGGGTACCGTTGTACTCAGGAGAACCTGCGTTACAGATTTTGGGGTACAATTTCTCTTCTGTTCCTCGTCAAATTGAGAAATTTCAAACTAAACCAACATATTATTGGAAAAATTCGAGTTTTTCATTTTTACTGGCCAATTTTGAATACTTTCCTCTAATACCTGTGGGGTAAAAATGGTCACCACACCCCAAGATGAATTCTTTGAGGGGTGCACTTTCCAAAATGGGGTGACTTTTGGGGGGAATCTATTCTGCTGACACTACAGGGCCTCTGCAAACGCACCTGGCGCTCAGAAACTTCTTCAGAAAAATCTGCACTGAAAATGCTAATTGGCGCTCCTTCCCTTCTGAGCCCGGCTGTGTGCCCATGCAGTGGTTTATGCCCACATATGGGGTACCGTTCTACTCAGGAGAACCTGCTTTACATATATTGGTGTGACATTTCTCTCCTGTTCCTCGTGAAATTGAGAAATTTCAAACTAAAGGAACATATTATTGGAAAAAATTGAGTTTTTCATTTTTACTGTCTACTTTTGAATACTTTCCTCAAATACCTGTGGGGTCAAAATGCTCACCACACCCCAAAATAAATTCTTTGAGGGGTGCACTTTCCAAAATGGGGTGACTTATTGGGAGATTTTACTCTGCGGACACTACAGGAGCTCTGCAAACGCACCTGGCGCTCGGAAACTTCTTCAGCAAAATCTGCATTGAAAAAGCTAATTGGCGCTCCTTCCCTTCTGAGCCCTCCTGTGTGCCCATACAGTGGTTTACGCCCACATATGGGGTACCATTGTACTCAGGAGAACCTGTGTTACAAATTTTGTGGTACTTTTTTCCTCTTGTTCCTCGTGAAATTGAGAAATTTCAAACTAAACGAACATATTATTGGAAGAATTCGAGTTTTTCATTTTTACAGTCTTCTTTTGAATACTTTCCTGTAATACCTGTGGGGTCAAAATGGTCACCACACACCAAGATGAATTCTTTGAGGGGTGCACTTTCCAAAATGGGGTGACTTATGGATGTTTTTCTCTCTGCTGACACTACAGGGGCACTGCAAACGCACCTGGCGCTCAGAAACTTCTTCAGCAAAATTTGCATTGGAAAAGCTAATTGGCGCTCCCTTCCTTCTGAGCCCTGCTGTGTGCCCATACAGTGGTTTACGCCCACATATGGGGTACCGTTGTACTCAAGAGAACCTGCTTTACAAATTTTGGGGTGCTTTTTGTCTCATATTCCTTTTGAAAATGAGAAACTTTAATCTAAACGTATATATTATTGGAAAATTTAAATTTTCCATTTTTTTACTGCCTAATTGTGAATACTTTCCTCCAGCCCCTGTAGGGTTAAAATGCTCATTATACCCCTAGATTAATTCATTAAGGTGTGTAGTTTCCAAAATGGGGTCACTTATGGGGGTTTTCAGGATACCAGACTTCTAAATCCATTTAAAAAAAGAACTGGTCTCTAAAAAAATCAGTTTCACGAAAATGTGATAATTTGCTGATAAATTTCTAAGCCCCATAACACCCTAAAAAAGTAAAATATGTTTACCAAATTATGGCAGAATAAAGAAGACATATTGGTAATGTGACTTAGTAACTAATTTATGTGCTACGACTTTCTTTTTTTAGAAGCAGAGAATTTCAAAATTCATAAAATGCAAACTTTTTAAATTTTTCATGATATTTTGATGTTTTTCACAAAAAACACACAAAGTAGTGACCAAATTTTGCCACTAACATAAAGTGCCATATGTCACGAAAAAACAATCTCAGAATCGCTAGCATACGTTAAAGCATCACTGAGCTATAAGAGCATAAAATGAGACAGGTCAGATTTTGAAAAATTAGCCTGGTCATTAAGGCCCAAACTAGCTGCAGCACGAAGGGGTTAAAGCACTTCCGAAAAAATATGTTCCTCCAGTGTCTCCATCTAATCCTCCAGGGGAGTTGAAATATGGAAAATTCTAAATTCTCGCTGGGTACAGGGTTCCATACAGTACCTGGTCCACTGGAAAGGTTTCGTACCAGAGGAACGTACGTGGGTTTCTGGCAAGGATATACATGCCCCACATCTGGTTCGACAATATCACGCACGTAATCCATCTAAGTCGGGTCCATTCAATGAGGGTCCTGAGGGGGGGGGGGGTACTGTTAGGAATGTGCAGTAGCCTGGTGTGAACTGGGCCTGTTTTTGCTTTTGTGTGACACACCCGCTTGCTTCTCAGGTTCCAGCAATGCAGGAGTTACACTGAGCTCAGCTAGACTTGATTGCTGCAGCTGAGCAAGGCTTTTGATTGACTTTTTCCTCTGCCTGTCCGGAACCTTGAGGATCAGAACGCTGGTCCAATGGGGATCCGGACTAGGCTCTTGGTCCTCAAAACAGAAAGCTGAGCAAGTCTCTCATCGCTGGCTATTAAGGTTCATACCCTGATCCCAGCTCCCCCTGTCTATTCCTGCGATCCCCGTACCTAATTCCTCTGCTCGATCTCCCACCTGACCTTTGACTATCCGATTGTTTACTGATTTTGTACTGCATTGCCCGTTTGGTTTTGTCTTTGACTTGTTGACTCTCCTTTTGTGTTTGTTTGTCTGTCTCGTTCTGTGTTACACTAAGACCAGAGCAGGGACCACCTTTGTGGTTGTCCGCGGCAGCCTAAGGCCGTTTAAGGAAAGTATTTAGGGAAAGTGGGTGGTTTCAGGCCTAGGGCTCACTGTCGTGTCTTATTTCTACCTCCCCATCCTGACAGGTACTTTTTTTAAAAACAACACCACCCCTTTCTTCAAGTTGTGTGTGGTATTACAATTCAACTCCTTTCACTTTATAGGAACTCAGCTACAAAGCCATCACCCAAACTTGATCATAATATTTGTGTGGAGATGAAAAGAAATAAAAATGATAATTAAATTCAAAATGTTTTTCTACTTTATTCCAATATCTGCGTTATAGGTAGTAACAGTGCGCAGTGTGGTGTTACATGTATATAATACAGCATGCTGTGTGTGGGGGAACACAATGAAATGATAAAGGACTGCAAATAATTCAGTGACACAATGCAACTGCAATGTGTGAACACAGCCTAGATGCTTTTCAATAGCTTTGGGCGGAAATGGGCAGGGTGGGGCACTGTGGATTCTGTAGGACTATGTATAACTGCTCAACCAGGAAATACAGCCACACAATACAATACAAAACCCCCCAAAAACAAATGGATTTTTGGTAGTTTCAAAACTGGGTTAGACAGGTAAGCAATGCTATATGCTTCTGCAGCAGGTTTATTTTTTTACCTCTACCTGGAGTTCCCCTTTAACCCACTTGTCAACATGGAACAGCAATACTCTTTTTTTTTAATAGTATGACACAGGAAAAAAATTATAACATTAATGACTTTGCTATTCATTTAACTGCAGAAGAACTCATGTAGTTTACTGTTTAATCTTTTTTTTTTTTTTTTTTTTTTTTTTAATAAGACCCCTGTTTCAACCATGCAGGATATATCAGATCCCTGTATGTTTTGGTTCTTCTAGACATATAGACCTTTTTTTCTCAATTGAGATGGTAAATATCACAGTATGGATCATCACAAGTTGCTTTTAAAAAAGAAATCACTATGGTTTTTTAAACACTCTGCAACCAGAACTTTGGGGTTTAATGATAGGAACAAACAAAGTTTTTTTTTTTGTAATATGCTTTTTATGCTTTCTGGTTTGCTGGTTGATTTGTCATTGCCCAAACTAGCCAGAATCCTGCTCCACACTGACGAGGGGCAAATACCCCGGAACAGCTGTCTGTGGATGGATGCCTGCTTTGGTAAACCCCTGTCATGTCGCAATTCTCGCAACAGAGTTAGACTTTGAGGCTAAAGGGGCCACCCTGGTGTTTCCCTATTTATGTTCCAATACTCACAACCGAGTGAGACTTAAAGGGGTAGTCCACCAAAAAAAATTTTCTTTCAAATCAACTGGTGCCATAAAGTGCCAGAGATTTGTAATTCACTTCTATTAAAAAATCTTAAGTCTTCCAGTTCTTATCAGCTGCTGTGTGTCCAGCAGGAAGTGGTGTTTTCTTTCCTGTCTGACCCAGTGCTCTCTGTTGCCTCCTGTGTCCATGTCAGGAACTGTCCAAAGCAGGAGCAAATCCCCATAGAAAACCTCTCCTGCTCTCCAGACTGGAAATAATACAACTTCCGGTTGGGCATACAGCAGCTGATAAGTACTGGAAGGCTTGAGATTTTTTAATAGAAGTAAATTACAAATCTCTGGCACTTCATGGTAGCAGTTGATTTGAAAGAAAAATTTTTTTGGTGGACTACCCCTTTAAGGGGCTAAATGAGGGTAGTTTGGTGCTTCCCCCATCTGGAGGCACCACTTGGCAACAGGGTAAGGATATCTGGCTATTCCCGTGTTTTGACATCAATGGAGACTCTTGATTGAGTAATTCATTGGAATTTTTTCACTGATCTCCCTGAGCCCAGTGATTTCTGTGTTTTGTTATACAGGACAGTGCCACGGCCATTGATTGGCATTATGGGCTGCCGAGACTGGCGACAGCTGTGTTCAGCGGGGGAACCTAGAGAAGCCATAGGAGGACACCGGGGGGAGAGTGGATAGGTAATGATTAGATGTTTGTTATGTTTTATGTATGGGCAGCAACATATAATATAAGTGCTGGATAACCCCTTTAATGAAGAGTCAATAAAGTTTTGAATCTGGTGTTGGTGTGTGCCATTGCTTTTTTTTAACTATATGCCATTGGTGCCAAGCAATGAGAATGAGGGGCTGCAACAGGTGGTGTAGTGCAGGGCTAACTGGATACAGAAGTGCCTTGCTTATGGCTCTAGGCACTGTATTCTCCTAATTTACTTTCACAGTAGACTTTCAGTAGGGTTTGGTCGCCCTTGTAGGAAATAAAAAACCCATGACATCTTTACTGTATACACTATTGCTGTCATCTATTCATGGAAATGAATTGTTGCATTCAGTGTCCCTGGAAAACATTACTCATATCAGCATTGTGTTAAAAAAACATGAAAAGCCTGTTTTACGACTTACTTTACAGACTCCTGTCTCTAACCTTAAATGTAATCCTAAAGGAAAGAATACCAATAGATTGCTGTTCTATCATTGTCATCATTATCTAGAAGAGAAAATAAAACACCTTTATTATGTATAACTTCCATGGTGGACTGCATGGTGCACCCATTTACTACAGTGTATAGTGGCCATTTATATAGAAAGGCTCCACTATACTCTGATAGAAATTGATGAATTACTTCAGGTCTGACTACAACATACAGTTTATCTGCCATATCTAAAGGTCACATTTTCAACTTTCAACCAAGCTGATCACTATGCAACCTATTTTATGTGGGAAACTGTATTTCGCCTTATTTCCTTGTAAGTTGATGTTGTGACATAGACATCTTGTTTATTCTCCATATTGTCAGGATTAATTTGAATATCCTTGTAAATATATAAAAAAAAGTCATAATACAATTGGATATTTAGGAGGTCTTTCCATGATTATATGCGAGTTTAAACATCCTTATCCTATAGCTGAAATGACTTCAACACTGGCTATTTTCTGTGTAAAAATATTTTTAAAGTGTCACTGTCATAACTTTCAAAATCTAAATTAACAGTAGATGTGAAATAAAGCAAGTTTGTAAGATACATTTATTATTATTATTTTTTTTTTGTGATCTTGCTGTAAAACAAAGCTAAACTTACTATAAATCCAGGTCCGGTCTCCTGAAGGCAGATTTTCTGACTTGTGCTGGTTGAAAAAAACAGACTAAACACTGGAATTCCGGGCAGTACAGAAGGTCACGACTCAGTGTGTCCATCAATCACACGACTGCTTTCTCTGTGATCACTCAGATGGGATACACAGGACTTCCTGTTTTCTGACTGTTTCCCGTTTTTTTAGAAAAAAAAGAGTCAGAAAACAGGAAGTAGCGTGTTCTCCGTGATAACTAAACAAAATAATGATTGTATATTGCAAACTTGCTTTATGTCACATCTACTGTTAATTTAGATTTTGAAAGTTGTAATGACAGTGATACTTTAAAGATAAATCCACACTGGCACCCTTCCAGTCTACACTTCCAGTCTGATCTTTGTGAGGCTTTCTCTACATGCCTCCTGTCTCACAATTTTGTCTGTACATGTCCATGTCTGGTGAGGTCTTACTGAATGGTAGATTTCAAGTTCCTGATATTTTTAGTTGTCTGAAAGAGGAAGCTACAGGCAATCGTTTACATTACTGAATATCTAGTATACTTTCCTGAATATGCACTTTAGTTATGACTGTCGTGTCTAAGATCTGCAAAGGGCTGGATCTTAGAGTGAAATGATGGCTGTATATTTATAATGACCGCCGCAAATAATGATCATGAGTATTACTGCGGCTGTCATTATTAATAGACAAAAACCTTTTGCCTCTAAATGACGGCCCGTTTCCGTTGTGGAAACACAGCCTAAAGGTGTCTATAGACTATATACTATGGTCAGCTGAACCTGCCCCTGGAAAGGCCGGGAGAGATAAAGATCATACAGCCAACAGTTACTGTAAATACATGGCAGCGTTTTTCCTGTTTTAAATTAGCCATTGTTGTTGGCTGTGAAGGGTTTGACGTCAGGAGTTTACTTCTTCATGGACTAATGGTTGTGTCATCTATACTATACACAGCAACAGTGCTGAGAAGAAGAACTGTGTTAAACTGTTAACAAGTCATACATAACACATTTGAATATGAATTTCCACAATCAAAAAAAAAAATCCATGGTCAGAGGAGTTAAACTTTGCATTTAAAAAAAATTAAATTGTTTTCAGCACTTACCTTATACAGGCCAATTTTGTCAAAGGGGTTTACAATTAATGGCTCATTGCTTTGCAATTGTGATCCCTGGGGCTCCCCACCCATCCAGAGAAAAAACAGTCACTATTAGCAGAGTAAAAGTGATGTTTATGGAAGACCATTCTGAGGTGAGCAAAGTGTTTTAGAATTCCCATCAGAATATTTGATAAGGCCGATTATCAGCCAGGAGCGTTGCTAGAAATTCTCCTTCAACCGACAACCGGCTTGTGTAAAACTGACAGCGATTAGCCAAGGACCAGGAAAATGCAGCTCATTGGCTGATCTGATTGCATCTTTTAGACTGCTTAAAACTTTTTGCCGCACATCTCCCTGTGTAAACCTCTCTCTGGCTCCACTGCCCTGCTCTCTGGCTGCTACTGTATCTTTATGCTGCTGCCTCCTCCAGAATGATTGACAGCCATAAGAGGCGGGGAGGAGAGCGGAACAGGAGGGCCAGAAACCAGGATGCTGGATGACATTGCAAATGGTAGGTATGCAGTGCTTGTGTTATCTGGGAAGTGACATCACGGACATGTGCATACCTATGCTGTCAGTTTCCAAAGCCGCATAGACAATACAAGGATCTTTCCTGTGGCCCAGATTCTTAATAAATGTGCTTTGTAAAGACACTGAAAATGAGTGGCAATCTCGCTGATCAGCGATTGTTTGTATCCTTGCACATCCCTATGTCAGGCTGTGTAGAAGAGAATACAGGCTGCTGTAAACGAGGCTTGTATTCCGCTGAGAACACCTGCCAGTATAAACTACATTTAGTGGATGCTATGTCATGATTGAATTAGTTTTCTCAAAACTAAAAGTTATGGCCCTATTCCACGGAACGATTATCGTTCGTTTTCGGAAGATATCGACCGCTACGGACGATAATCGTTCCGTGGAATAGAGTGCAACGATCAGCCGACATCGTTCATGTCGGCTGATCGTTGCAGTCGCTTGTTTTTCAACATGTTGAAAAACAAGCGACTGATATAGCAGCGATCTGCTGCCGTCGCTCCGTTGAATAGGAGCATCGGCAGCAGACGCTGCTATATCCTATGGGCTGCCCGGACGATCAGCGATCCTCCGAGCAGCCCCCCCGCAGCCCCCCGCCGCCCCTCCCGCACTCACCCACTCGCTGCCGCCGCGTTGAATAGCGGCGGCAGCGAGCGGCGAACGAGGAGCAAACGAGCGCTAATAGCGCTCGTTTGCTCCTCTAAAACGACCCGTGGAATAGGGCCATTATTCCCCTATCCACAGAAAAGCATATAACTACCTGATTGTGGAGGATGAGGAACATGTAGCATCAAACAGTCATTGCTTATGTACTTTTTCCATTGAAGTTATGAAGCCAGAAGTCTTTATACACCTGTGAGTGCTGCAGATGTTCCTTCTTTCAAATGGATATTATGGTATGCACTCTCTTTTTTACATAGTATTCCTGAGTACCCACTGTATATTGCGTTTTTGTGTGACCACAAGGGATCAACCACTGAGACTCCTACTGATCACCAGAAGGGAGGCTAGTTGTGAATGAATCAGCAGCATGCATGCTCAGCCACCTCTCAATTCCCTGTCTATGGGACTTCAGAACATAGCTGAGCACTTGGCAATGTTCTGAACTTCCATAAAGAATGAAAAACAAAATAAATTGAGTGGCAGCTGAGCATGCACACTGCCATTCCAGAGACTTGAAGGATAAATGACCTTAGTTCTTGTGATGGGTGAAGCAATTAGAATCAGCTAGTTATCTCCTATCCTATAGATAGAGAATAACGTTTTATCCTGACATATCCCCTTTAAGTAAAGTGCTAGAAAAATTATGACTAAAGCCCCTATTACACGGGACAATCTCCGGAAGGTCGGGTCAGCTCTTACTTGGTCCTCATTCCCCGCTTGCTACCAGAGCTATTACACGTTCCGACAGTGTGCGGGTGAGTGCGGGGGCGGGGGGGTGCTGGGGGCATAGGGAGCTGCGGGAGGGACTCCCTAGACAATCTTTAGATTGTACGGGGAGCTCATAAGAGATATTGGCGGTCTGCTGCTGCTTCTATTACACGGAGCGAGGGCGGAAAGTCGTTGCTCTCTGCATGTTGAAAGGCACTGAAAGACAACGTTCAGCCGACATCGTTCATATCGGCTAATCGTTGGCTTTTACTACATGAAACAATTATTGGCCGTAACAGCTGATAATCAGCCAAATAGTTTGTCAATAATCACTTTGTGTAATAGGGCCTTTCCTGAGTGGTTACCTTGACGATAGTGGCTTATGACCTGGTATTGGGACACCTATTATTATCTTAAAAGGGTTGCTCTTTTTAGATCAATATGTTAACTTCACACAGCACAGCAAATGCTAGCGTAAACTAATCTAACTAATGACTGTATTGATGCAACTGTTTATAAAAGGGAAAACCTGAAAGTAAGTACAAAGTTCACAGGCTGCTTATAATTACAGTTATCATTATTTCATCAATACCAAGAAAAATGTGTCAAGTAGTCAGCTGTAAGGGCAGATTACCTGCACATGCTTTCAAGTACAGCACACACTGTTTCAGACCAGAATAATCACTCAGGAAGTACCGCACAATGGAACTTGTTATTAAATCAAAATATTGACAGTTCAGGAAACTTAGAAACTTTACTTAGTTTTACTGATTTTTCACCAAAAAGAATATGGCCACTCCTTCAGTTTGTTAGCAAACCTCATGTGTTTCATTCTTTCATTACCTGTATATTGGTGTTAATTAGAGATGAGTGAAGCTGTATGCAAAGAGGATTTAGAAAAAAATCGATTAATTGAAAAAGCAAATTTTTGCTTAATTTGTTAACAAAATTTGCGCTCCTCAGGCAGCACCGCAGTCAGTGATTGGCTGAGCGGGCTGTAACTCTCGAGACACAAGAGTGACAGCTCACTCAGCAATTACTGGCCGCGTCACTGACGCTCTCAGTATGTCAGTGATTGGCTGAGTAAGCTGTCATTCTCTGTTTAGCCTATCACTGACTGAGAATGGACAGCCCTGCGGCCAGTTATTGGCTGAGCGGGCTGTCACTCTTGTGTCTTGAGAGTGACAGCTCACTCTGCCAATTACTTCCGTGGTGCTGGCCCTCTGTGATTGCCTGAGCACGTGGCTGAAGACGCAGAAGAGGACCACTGGGGAGCGAGGACAGGTATGTATAAATTCAAGTTTGGTTTGCAAAGTGTCACGAGTGTCGCAAACCGAATTTTTACTAATCTGTTACTTCTTGATAAAGTAATTAGGTAATATTTTGTATACTCACAGATGACTAGATCCTGGTCTGGATATAAAGCAAAGAGGGCTTTGTTCCTGTTTTCACGAGCAGGAACTACTGTACCACACTGCCTGTTTCACTGCCACCCCTTTCACTCACGCAAGTGCATGGGGTCATGTTGCAACACACAGATAGAAGTAACAACAATTCTGCAGTCACCAAAAATCTATCCAGCTTGGGGGGGTTGTATTGCTACCCCCACTTGTATGTGCTACACAGTGGTTCCTGGTCATGTAACAAAAAATTTCCTTGTAGCCCTAACTTAAAGATACCTATACACTTTCAATAACAATTGGCCAATCATCCATCAGACTGTTATCTGTCCCAGCCTCCACATAATAATGAACCTTTGGTACAGCCAAACGTTCATGTGTTTCCTATAGGGAGAAAAGGAATAAGCCACAGCCAGACAGCTCTAGCTCCGGCTTATCTCTCTGAGAACAAGAGTAGGGGAGTGGAAATTGATCACACCCCATCTTTCTTTCCATTGATATCATTAGTCAGTGGAGAGTGGGGAGACCTGTCATATACGATGACGGGTTCAGATAACTTTATTATAAAATATATTGAGACTTTAATATTAATATTATATTAAAATGATACGTGTGCCGCATTAAAGTAACAAATTCTGTCCTGACAAGAATCTAATTGTCTAGATTATGCTGTTGGTTCAGCTGGTCATGTGAAATTTTCCTTACTGTTTCCATAGTCTCTTAATAATAAAAGATAAAAAGGAGAAGCCGCAAAGCTCCACAGAACTGCTGGTTGTGTAAATTATGAAGATAAGAAAAATGTATTTTATGATCGGTTCAATGTACTACACATTATCAGCAAAAGATAGTCATAGGAACACAAACGTAAAACGTATGCCTTTATCCAGGGACATAATGTTCTGATGCCTCCTGGTCCTGCTCATCGCCATTGCTTCCTGTTTCCTGTAATATGTACACATTACGGAAATAACGCGGATAACTTGCTGCGGATTCCATGCACGCTCCCACTTGATTCTCCGCCCGTCATATAGACTCCATTCTATGCTCATCCACCCAAAGAATTGACATTGACGGAATTCGCCAGAACATAGAATGGAGCCTGTGACAGGTGAAACTTCAAGTGGGAGCGTGAGGGGGCGAGCGGCGGAATCCGCGGCAAATTATCCGTGTCATTTCCTTAGTGTGCACATACCCTATGGGTGGACACTACTCTGGTTTGTGAAGGTATCGGATTTTTGGTACAAACCCGAAAGTTTGGTAAGTTTCCTCATCACTCTTCTTAGCAATCAAACATATATCAGCTATAGATGTTTGTTGTAGGAAAATCCCATCAGGAACTGGAGGGTAAAACCCCTATTACACGGGGCAATTCAGAGGAGCATACGGGCGCCGACCTTTTAGGTCAGCACTCGCTTGCTCCTCATTCTCTGCTCGCTGCCGGCGCTATTATACGTACCGGCGGCAAGCAGATAAGGGCGGGGGGGGGGGGGGCGCGGGAAGCTGCAGGGGGGATGCCCAGGTGATCGCTAAATTATCCAGGCAGCCCGTAGAAGATAGCGGCCGTCTGCTGACGCTGCTCCTATTACACAGAGCAACAGCAGCATATATATCGCTGCTATCCTGATCGTTGCTATTTCAAAATGTTGAAAGACAATGATCAGCTGACAAGGTGCATGTCGGCTGATTGTTGTTTTCTATTACACTAAGCGATTATCGGCCGTAACGGACAATATCGGCCGGTAATCAATTTGTGTAATAGGGCCTTTAGGTTTAAAACATTATTATGGCTACACTGCAGTGTGGTTGCTGAATCTGAGGCCTTCTTTCACAGCCAGCAGTTATAATTAAGCACATGAATAGATTTTAAGTAGCAGAACTTTTTGCAACAAATCTGCCACCTCTGACCGTGAGTTCACACTTTTTTATTTTTTCTGTTTAATGTATACCACAAAAAATCATACATTAACCGATGGTAATGACGGATGCTACCATATTCCATTTGCTTAAAATTGCAATATATACTCTCCAAATGACTGCCCTTTGTAATTCTATAAAGTTACTCGCCAGCTTTTCAGTATTAAACCGGCATTAGTGGTGAACATTGTAAGAACTAAAGATTCCCTACAGATATAAAGGTATATAATACTGTAGTCACATAGCTGCTGCAATGTCAGGGGATTAAGAAGCGAAACGGACACCCAACTACTTACAGACATCCTCGGCTATTTTCACCATGCAGGTTTTGGCCAGTATTTCTAACATTAAGGGCCGTATTACACGGCCTGACCCTGCACAGTAAGCGGGTGATCAGCGCTCGCTTACAGAGCCTTTACACGGCAGTAAGGCTGCACAGACATTGAGCGGGAAACAGACAGGAAGACACGGGGGAGCATGGAAAGGTTACTATAATGTTTAATATTTCTTTTTACATTGCCATTATACAATCACATACACATAGCGATGTAGTCCTCTAGGCTAGGCTAGTTGGGGTATCTTATTTTAGGAGGATGTCTTATTTTCAGCGAAACACGGTAGGATTGTCCCCACACATTCAAAATTGCAAAGGGTGCAAATCTTTCCAATTTAGTTTTTATCTGTTTGTTCCACTCCTGGTTTTGGCAAAAAATACTAACCTAAATACTGGCCCTGATTAACCTCTTAAGGACCCATGACGTACCGGCACGTCATGGATCACTGTCACTTAAGGACCCATGACGTGCCGGTACGTCATCCCTTTAAACGGGCGCCGCGGCCGGCCGGGTCCCGATCGGGGGAGATAGCCTGCTATAATACATAGCAGGCCATCTCTCCCTGTCGGCATGGAGGGTTGTTAACCCCCCCCATGCCGACGATCGCCGCTATTGGCTGATAAGCCCATAGCGGCGATCGGAACCTTTCCGGGCCATCGGTGGCCCGATGACCCGGAAAAAAATGGCGGTCGGTGCTGTCCGAGGACGGCACCGACCGCCATTACTGTAAAAAGTAATGGTGGTCACGGTACCACCGTCCCGATCGCCGTGAACGGCCGGCCAGCCGGCCGGCCGTTCACGGCGATCAAAGTCCCCACAAGTAATAAATACCTGCTCCGGACCCCTCAGCTAGGTAGCCGAGGGGTCCAGAGCAGGTATTTGTACATTACTCACCTGTCCCGGGGTCCTGATCGGCGTCTTCCGGGTTCCCGGCGTCCTCTCCATCTTGTCGGGACTTCGGCTTCTTCCGTGAGTCCCGATCGGCTTCTTCCGGCTCCAGCGTCGTCTTTTTTCGTCTTTTTCCGGCTCCAGCGTCGTCTATTTTCGGATCTTGCGCTCTGCTGCCCCCTAGCGGCTGATAAGTGTAATACACGTATCAGCCACTACAGGGATGTTCAGAATGTAGTAAAAAAAATATTTTTTTTCCCAATTTTTTTTTTTCTATTTTCCGCACCCTATCGCCGCTGAGTGTTGATCAGCATCGCACGAAAGTGCGCTGCTAATCAGCAACTCCTCCTTTTTGGCGTAGGGTGTTTTTTTTTTATATCCTACTGCCACGGTCTGCTGATAAGTGCCGAACATAAGTGCGGCATTTGTCAGCAACACCATTTTTGGCGTAGGTTTTTTTTGTATACTTACTGTAAAAAACACGTAAAAAAACACTACATTACACCACACTACATTGAATAAAGTTTTACACTACACCACTACATACCCCATATACCAATCCCCATATAAAGATGGCCCCCAGGGTGTTTTCGGTATCGGACGCATACGTTATTATTACCTCCGACACCGAAACAGCCAGTGAGGATGAATGGGGGGGTCCTTTGTTCCTCCATTCATCCTCATCATCCAGTGACGTGTCTGGGAGTAGCGTAGCGTACGCTGCCCCCCAGACACGTCTTTTCCGCCAGTACCGTCCCAATAAGAGATGACGGTATGGCGTGAAATTCTACAAACTCTGTGAGAGTACCTCAGGGTACACTTACAGACTTAGGGTACGTGCACACTGCGGAATGGAGAAGGATAACCCTTCGTGCATTCCGCAGCTGGCACCCGCTGGCGGACTGATGCAGGGGCGCGTCTCCGCCCGTGTCATAGACTCTATCCTATGCATGGGCGGATTCCATCATCCGTCATTCCATCAACACGTTGGACGCAGAGCGGAATCCGCCCGTGCATAGAATGGAGTCTACGACACGGACGGAGACGTGCGCCTGCATCAGTCCGCCGGCGGGTGCCAACTGCGGAGTGCACGAAGGGTTATCCTTCGCGATTCCGCAGTGTGCACGTACCCTTAGAGTGTATGTAGGAAGGGACACCCGAATCCAGCCCCCAGATGCCCCCTCCCCCCCCCATCCTCGGAGTTAGTGGGAAGATCATTCAGGAACTGATCTTCCCACTGCTGGATAAAGGTCACCACCTGTACAGGGATAACTTTTATACCAGCACCCCCTCTTCTGGTCCCTCGCTGCCCTGTAGCTTGCGGCACGATCCGAACATATCAGAAGCAGTAATAAAGCCCTAATATTTAGCAGCCATGGAGCGGACCCAGCGCTTCTGGATATGAGGGACCCCGTATCGCACCAGGACAACATTTTCCAGGTGACGTCCCCCACACTGGAGAACGGGAGACCCCAGAAGAAGTGCAGAGTGTGGGGTAACAGGGGGATCAGGAAGGACAACATTTTCCAGTGTGACGCCTGTCCTGATCCCCCCGACCTCTGCATACTGGATCGCTCCAAGGCGCACCACACGTCACTGGGGTTCTACATTATCTAAATTCTGTCCCTTATTCCTATTTCAGGGGTCACGTTGGTCCGGGGATTATTCTGATCGCCATTATGGAGTCGGGAAGGAATTTTTCCCCTGTGATGAGGCTACTGTCGTCTGCCTCACGAGGGGTTTTTGCCTTCCTCTGGATCAACACAGATTGAGTTTGATGGACACCTGTCATTTCCAACCTTATAAACTAATAATTGGCCTAATACCCCCAAATAAATTAGAATTGTCCCTTTTCCCCAGCTAAATAGGTATGGCCGCCATTCCCATTAGAGGATGCCATGATGCAATTACAAAGCCTCTGTGCGGCCAGGACAGTAGAAACCCCCCACAAGTGACCCCATTCTGGAAACTACACCCCATAAGGAATCTAACAAGGGGGGCAGCAGGGATATGGCCCCCTGGTGACGGCCACATTTGGGACGTGAAAATGAAAAAAATGGTATTTTTTATTTTCACGGCACATGTTCTACACATGTGCCCATCACTAGTGGGGTCCATATGCTCACTGCACCCCTTGTTAGATTCCTTATGGGGTGTAGTTTCCAGAATGGGGTCACTTGTCGGGGGTTTCTACTGTCCTGGCAGCACAGGAGCTTTGTAATTGCGACATGGCCTCCATCCCCCATTCCAGCCTCTAAATGGCGCTCTGTCCTTTTAGTGACTTGCCCTGTGCCCATATGGCAAATTATGCCCACATGTGGGGTATTTTCGTACTCAGGGGAAACTACCCTACACGTTTTGTGTTCATTTTCTTTTTTAACCCCTGGTGGAAATGGAAAAAAATCAAGGCTAGACCAACATTTAGTGTAATTTTTTTTTAATTTTTACTCTAAATCATTGATCTTGTCTTGATTTTTTCATTTTCACAAGGGGTTAAAAGATATAAAAAAAACACAATGTGTAGAGCAATTTCCCCTGAGTACGTAAATACCCCACATGTGGACATAAAGCGCCATGCGGGTGCAGGGTAAGCCTCCAAAGGGAAGGTGCGCCATTTGGTTTTTGAAGGCTGGATTTGGATGGAATGGATTTTGAGGGGCCATGTTGCATTCAAAAGGCCTCTGTGTTGCCAAGACAGTTAAACCCCCCACAAGTGACCCTATTATGGAAACTACACCCCTCAAGGAATGTAACAAGGGGTGTAGTGAGCATATGGACCCCACTGGTGACGGGCACAAATGTGGAACAATGTGGCGTGAAAATGAAATATTAAATTTTTTACACTATAATGTTGGTCTAGCCTTGAATTTATCATTTTCACAAGGGGTTAAAAGAGAAAAAAACACACAAAATGTGTAGAGCAATTTCCCCCGAGTCCGTAAATACCCCACATGTGGACATAAAGCGCCATGTGGGCGCAGGGCAAGCCTCCGAAGGGAAGGAGCGCCATTTGGATTTTAGAGGTTGGATTTGGCTAGAATGGATGATGAACGCCATGTCGCATTTACAGAGCCCTTGTGCTGCCAAAACACTGTAAACCCCCCACAAGTGACCCCATTCTGGAAACTACACCCCTCAAGGAATCTAACAAGGGGTGCAGTGAGGATATGGACCCCTTGATGACGGGCACATTTGTGCCATGAAAGTGAAAAAATGAAAATTTTCACTTTCACGTCACATTTTTCCACATTTGTGCCCGTCACCAGTGGGGTCCATATGCTCACTGCACCCCTTGTTAGATTCCTTGAGGGGTGTAGTTTCCAGAATGGGGTCACTTGTGGGGGGTTTCCAGTGTCTTGGCAGCACGAGGGCTCTGTAAATGCAACATGGCCCTTGAAATCCATTCCAGTGAAATCCAGCTTCCAAAAGCCAATTGGCGCTCCTTCCCTTTGGAGGCTCGTCCTACGCCTGCTTGGCACTTTATGTCCACATGTGGGGTATTTCCGTACTCGGGAGAAACTGCGCTACATGTTTTGTGTTTTTTTTTTTCCTTTTATCCCTTTGTGAAAATGAAAAATTGAAGGCTAGAACAACATTTTAGTGTAAAAAATACTTTAGTCTTTTTTCAAGCCATATTGTTTGGAAAATCTGTGAAGCACCTGTGGGGTCCAGATGCTCACCGCACCCCTTGTTACATTCCTTGAGGGGTGTAGTTTTCTAAATGGTGTCCCTTTAGGGGTGTTTTTTATGTTTTGGCACCCCAGAGCCTCTGCCAACCTGAAGTGGTACAGTCAAAAATGACCACAAATAACGGAGCCATTGAAATTCACTAGGCGCTCCCTTATATCTGAGGCTTGTGGTTGTGTCAAATAGCGCAATAGGGCCACATATGGGGTATTTCTATAAACTGCAGAAACGGGGCAATCAATATTGGGGTGCATTTCTCTGGTAATAGGTTTATAATTATGAAAAATTTTGGATTACAATAAAATCTCTGCACAGAAAATTAAAATTTTCAAATTTCTTACACACTTAGCTTTTATTTCTGTGACTCCCCTAAAGGGTTAAAAAACTTTCTGGATGTGCTTTTGCAGAGTTTAGGGGGTGCAGTTTCTGAAATGGGGTGCTTCGTGGGGCTTTCTAACACACAGTCCCCTCAAATACACTTTAAACCTGAACAGTTCCCTAAAAATATCTGATTTTGAAATTTTACTGAAAATTTGGAAATTTGCTGCTAATGTTTTAAGCTTCCTATTGTCTAAAAAAAATGAAAGATAGTTTAATAAATGCCGCCAACATAAAGTAGACATGTTGCTAATGCTATTTAATATATAATTTATGTGGTATAACCATTTTCTGTATAAGCAGAAAAGTTTTAAAGTTGGAAAAATGCATTTTTTCACAATTTTTCACGCTATTTTGGGTTTTTTCATAAAGATTCGTTATAAGTATCGACTCCAATTTACAAGAAATGTGAAGTACAATATGTCACGAGAAAACAATCTCAGAATCAGCCGGATAGCTAAAAGCATCCCGAAGTTATTAATGAATAAAGTGACACTGGTCAAATTCATAAAATTTGCTCCGGTCCTTAAGGCCATTTCAGGCCCGGTCCTTAAGGGGTTAAACAGGTGCTCCAGTGGGAAAAAAATTAAATCAATTGTTGTTAGAAGGTTATACAGATTTGTAAATGACTTCTGTCTAAAAATCTCTAAAAAGCTCTAAGGCTATTTGGAAATCATGGATATAGTCATTGGCTGTATCCATGTTTTCCAGACAACCTTAGAGCTTTATCCAAGTTCAGCAGCCCCCGCTAATCAAATGCCGAACGATCGAGTTCGGATGGACTCGAACCCGAACCCGGTCCGCTCATCTCTACTCCCAAGGCTTATCAGCTGCTGCATGTCCTGCAGGAAGTGGGTTATTCTTTCCAGTCTGACACATTGCTGTCTGCTGCCACCTCTGTCAATGTCAAGAACTGTCCAGAGCAGGAGAGTTTTTCTATGGGGATTTGCTACTGCTCTGGACGGTTCCTGACATAGACAGAGGTGGTAGCAAAGAGCACTGTGTCAGACTGGGAAGAGTACTCCACTCCCTGCAGGACATACAGCAGCTAATAAGTACTGTCATCCGATTTTTAAACAGAAGTAATTTACAGATCTGTAAAACTTTCTGACACCAGAAGATCTGAAAACAATTGTTTTTCTCTGAAGTACCCCTTTAATTATTGCCAATCTGACTGTAAACTGAGAATTGTGGCTACATTTTGGGGTAGTGCGGACTTCATGCAGTTTGTGTGGAAACCCCCAAAAGTACAGATTTCCCTATATATAATTTTTTTTTTTTACAAAGGGAGAGCTAGTGGAAATCGTCACATATAGGTATTCGAAAGATAGGAATGGTAATGTCCTGTAAGTGTCATTCTTATCATTTTTAGTGATTAATGCATTACAGTGTTAGGCTATTGTACAAACAACGGCAAGTACATTGTGGGAACATAGCCTTAAAGCATTTGCAGTGCCTTTACACGACATGAATAATCGAGTGACCGGATCATTGTACCGTTGTGCAACAAATAACATACATTGTTATCCGCCGCACATCCCGTTTACACAAAAAGATGTGCGACCAATAATGAACAAAACCACAGCACAAAAGATGCAATCAGCCTATGAGGAGGCATGTAAGCTACGTTCACACATGCCGTTTAAGTAGCGTTTATTATGCATTTTGACACTACTTTGCTGTGAACTGCGGCAAAATAGCAATATTTTTGCCTTGGTTCCCTCTAAATAGCACTATTGCATTGCGATTTTGCAATTTGCAGCAAAATAACATCAAAATTGCGGCAAGAAAAAACATCATTAGCACTAAATGTGTGTGTGAACACAGCCTCAGGGCCCTATTACACAAGACTATGATCTGCCCAATTAGGCAGAATCGGGCAGATATTGGCCCATGTAATAATAAATGTTACTTTATTATTTTATACACACCAAGGGCTGCATCGCTAACGTGTGTAATAGGCTCAGTAAGCGAGCACTGATCTAGCAGATTGGCGTACATTTGGGCGGAAATTTCAAGCGGATTCCATGCATCAGTCTCTGCTTAAAGTTCCATAGACTTATTGATATTCTGAAGCTCATTCCACTGTACGACCAAAGAATTCATGTCACTTCATTGGGCGGACGGCGGAATGAACTTCTGAATATCAACGAGTCTATGGGACAGGCAGAACTCCAATCTGCCGCACGGACGGCTTGAAATTTCCACCCAAATTCCGTCGTGTGCACATAGTCTTACAGCTGACGTTGAGCTGTGTAATAAAGATATAGCCCTTGCACGGAATGATCATCGCCTAAATGATCAACCCTAATGCTGTGCTTACACGGAATGATTATTGTTTGAATTTTCACAATAACGATCGCATTTGAGCGATAATCGTTCCGTGTAAACACAGCGAACAATCAAGCGATGAGCAAGAAATCGTTCATCTTGATCGTTTCAAATCGTTGTTCGCTAAAAATTTGCAGATCGCTTTTTGTGTACAGTCTTTCAAAGATTTACCCTATGTGAAATATGGGCTTAAGCGATCTTAAAAACGATCTTTCTTACAAATTTTTTAACAATTTTTCTAATGATTTATTTGTCTAAACACTGATCGTTACAAAAACCAAATTGTTGCTTCAAAATCGTTAAACGGTCGATTGGGTGAATTATCGCTTCGCGTAAACGCAGCATAAGGTCAATTTACACAGAAAGATTATCTGACAGATTATCTGTCAATACTTGAAGCCAAAGCCAGGAGTGGATTTGAAAGGAGGAGAAAGCTTTTTTATGACCTGATCTCTATTTATAGTCTGTTCCTGGCTTTGGCTTCAAATCTTTGTCAGATAATCTTTCTGTGTGAATGGACCCTTAGGAACCTTTGTTGTCCATAATTACATAATTATGTAAAAGCCTTTAGCAGGAGGTTTCTAGATTTTTTATAAAATGATGGCAATATATGGTAATATATTTTGCCTTTGAAATAAATGGTGGCAATTTTTTTTTCCTTATTGAAAAAAAATAAAATAAAAAATATTTTGATTATTTATAAAAATTGCTGCAACAAAATCCCCTCTGTGCCTGAATTATGCAAGCAAGTAGTGTGCAAAAAAAAAAAAAAAAAATTAGGGCCACTGTGTGTATGAACATGGATCAAACAGAGCTTGGCTTAGAAGCTTACAGCCCTTCCTCCTCACCACAGCCCCCTTCTAGTCCTCACCACAGCCCCTTCTCCCTCCTTACTACAACCCCCTTCTCCCTCCTCACCAGTGCCCCCTCACCCTCCTTACTACACCCCCCTTCTCCCTCCTCACCAGAGCCCCCTCTCCCTCCTTACTACAACCCCCTTCTCCCTCCTCACCAGAGCCCTCTCTCCTTACTACAACCCCCTCTTCCCTCCTCACCACAGCCCCCTCTCACTCCTTACTACACCCCCCTTCTCCCTCCTTACTACAACCCCCTCTCCCTCCTCACCACAGCCCCCTCTCCCTCCTTACTACAACCCCCTTCTCCCCCTCACCACAGCCCCTTCTCCCTCCTTACTACAACCCCCTTCTCCCTCCTCACCAGAGCCCTCTCCCTCCTCACCACAGCCCCTTCTCCCTCCTTACTACAACCCCCTCTCCCTCCTCACCACAGCCCCTTCTCCCTCCTTACTACAACCCCCTTCTCCCTCCTCACTAGAGCCCCCTCTCCCTCCTCACCACAGCCCCCTCTTACCTCCTCACCACAGCCCCTTCTCCCTCCTTACTACAACCCCCTTCTCCCTCCTCACCACAGCCCCTTCTCCCTCCTTACTACAACCCCCTTCTCCCTCCTCACCAGAGCCCTCTCCCTCCTCACCACAGCCCCTTCTCCCTCCTTACTACAACCCCCTCTTCCTCCTCACCATAGCCCCCTCTCCCTCCTCACCACAGCCCCTTCTCCCTCCTTACTACAACCCCCTTCTCCCTCGTCACCAGAGCCCCCTCTCCCTCCTTACTACAACCCCCTTCTCCCTCCTCACCAGAGCCCCCTCTCCCTCCTCACCACAGCCCCTTCTCCCTCCTTACTACAACCCCCTTCTCCCTCCTCACCAGAGCCCCCTCTCCCTCCTCACTACAGCCCCTTCTCTCTCCTTACTACAACCCCCTTCTCCCTCCTCACCACAGCCCTCTCCCTCCTTACTACAACCCCCTTTTCCCTCCTTACTACAACTTCCTTCTCCCTCCTCACCAGAGCCCCCTCTCCCTCCTTACGACAACCCCCTTCTCCCTCCTCACCAGAGCCCCCTCTCCCTCCTCACCACAGCCCCTTCTCCCTCCTTACTACAACCCCCTTCTCCCTCCTCACCAGAGCCCCCTCTCCCTCCTCACCACAGCCCCTTCTCCCTCCTTACTACAACCCCCTTCTCCCTCGTCACCAGAGCCCCCTCTCCCTCCTTACTACAACCCCCTTCTCCCTCCTCACCAGAGCCCTCTCCCTCCTCACCACAGCCCCTTCTCCCTCCTTACTACAACCCCCTTCTCCCTCCTCACCAGAGCCCCCTCTCCCTCCTCACTACAGCCCCTTCTCTCTCCTTACTACAACCCCCTTCTCCCTGCTCACCACAGCCCTCTCCCTCCTTACTACAACCCCCTTTTCCCTCCTTACTACAACCCCCTTCTCCCTCCTTACTACAACCCCCTCTTCCCTCCTCACCACAGCCCCCTCTCCCTCCTCACCACAGCCCCCTCTCCCTCCTCACCACAGCCCCCTCTCCCTCACCACAGCCCCCTTTTCCCTCCTCACCAGAGCCCTCTTCCTCCTCACCACAGCCCCCTCTCCCTCCTCACCACAGCCCCCCTCTCCCTCCTCACCACAGCCCCCCTCTCCCTCCTCACCACAGCCCCCTCCTCACCACAGCCCCCTCCTCACCACAGCCCCCTCTCCCTCCTCACCACAGCCCCCCCTCTCCCTCCTCACCACAGCCCCCCTCTCCCTCCTCACCACCACCACAGCCCCCTCTCCCTCCTCACCACAGCCCCCTCTCCCTCCTTACTACAACCCCCTTCTCCCTCCTTACTACAACCCCCTTCTCCCTCCTTACTACAACCCCCTCTTCCCTCCTCACCACAGCCCCCTCTCCCTCCTCACCACAGCCCCCTTTTCCCTCCTCACCAGAGCCCCCTCTTCCTCCTCACCAGAGCCCCCTCTCCCTCCTCACCAGAGCCCCCTCTCCCTCCTCACCAGAGCCCCCTCTCCCTCACTACAACCCCCTTCTCCCTCCTCACCAGAGCCCCCTCTCCCTCCTCACCACAGACCCTTCTCCCTCCTTACTACAACCCCCTTCTCCCTCCTCACCAGAGCCCCCTCTCCCTCCTCACCACAGCCCCTTCTCCCTCCTTACTACAACCCCCTTCTCCCTCCTCACCAGAGCCCCCTCTCCCTCCTCACCACAGCCCCTTCTCCCTCCGTACTAAAACCCCCTTCTCCCTCCTCACCAGAGCCCCCTCTCCCTCCTCACCACAGCCCCCTCTCCCTCCTTACTACAACCCCCTTCTCCCTCCTCACCACAGCCCCTTCTCCCTCCTTACTACAACCCCCTTTTCCCTCCTTACTACAACCCCCTCTTCCCTCCTCACCACAGCCCCCTCTCCCTCCTCACCACAGCCCCCTCTCCCTCCTCACCACAGCCCCCTCTCCCTCCTCACCACAGCCCTTTTCCCTCCTCACCACAGCCCCCTCTCCCTCCTCACCACAGCCCTTTTCCCTCCTCACCAGAGCCCCCTCTTCCTCCTCACCACAGCCCCCTCTCCCTCCTCACCACAGCCCCCTCTCCCTCCTCACCACAGCCCCCTCTCCCTCCTCACCACAGCCCCCTCTCCCTCCTCACCACAGCCCCCCCTCTCCCTCCTCACCACCACCACAGCCCCCTCCTTACTACAACCCCCTTTTCCCTCCTTACTACAACCCCCTTCTCCCTCCTTACTACAACCCCCTCTTCCCTCCTCACCACAGCCCCCTCTTCCCTCCTCACCACAGCCCCCTCTCCCTCCTCACCACAGCCCCCTTTTCCCTCCTCACCACAGCCCCCTCTCCCTCCTCACCACAGCCCCCCCTCCCTCCTCACCACAGCCCCCCCTCTCCCTCCTCACCACAGCCCCCCCCTCTCCCTCCTCACCACAGCCCCCCCCCCTCTCCCTCCTCACCACAGCCCCCCCCCCTCTCCCTCCTCACCACAGCCCCCCCCCTCTCCCTCCTCACCACAGCCCCCTCTCCCTCCTCACCACAGCCCCCTCTCCCTCCTCACCACAGCCCCCTCTCCCTCCTCACCACAGCCCCCCCCTCTCCCTCCTCACCACAGCCCCCCCCCTCTCCCTCCTCACCACAGCCCCCCCTCTCCCTCCTCACCACAGCCCCCCCCCCCCTCTCCCTCCTCACCACAGCCCCCCCCCCCCTCTCCCTCCTCACCACAGCCCCCCCCTCTTCCTCCTCACCACAGCCCTCTTCCTCCTCACCACAGCCCCCCTCTTCCTCCTTATCACTGCCCCCTCTTCCTCCTCACCACAGCCCCCCTCTTCCTCCTTACCACTGCCCCCTCTTCCTCCTCACCACAGCCCCTTCTCCCTCCTCACCACTGCCCCCTCTTCCTCCTCACCACAGCCCCCTGCATGTATTAGTAGCTGCTGGTTTCATGTTTCGAATTCCCGGATTTTCCTGCCTCTTTTCCATTAACACGATCCCTTCCCCCAGTAGGCTGAGATGCCTGTCCTCCTCCATATCTCCTTCATTAGATGTTGTTGTGCTCTTGTGCCTCCCTCCCTGTGACGCCGCCTGCTGGCTCCTCCCCGCCATTATTATTATGGTTATTACCTGCTGGCTGCTAGTACAGGGCGGACCACGGCGGGAACAGCAGAGCGGCCGCTGAGGTGAGCTCCGGGGGGGCACAGGCTTCTCATACACCCTCTTATCCTCTATATCAGGGTTAGGTGGGGGGCTGCACACACTCCCCCTCTTCCATCACTGATGGTAGTAGTGACTCCTGTCTATGTAGTACGATATACTGATAGTATATATATATATATATATATATATATATATATATATATATATACTATAGACTAAGAACTCTGGAGTGTGTTATGCCATAGCTGTGTTTTATAGCATTAGACTGTTGTAGTTTTTATGGTTCATTGGGTAAAGGTTGTATATAGAGCGCCAATAAGTTGTTCTGCTTTCTCTTTCCTCTATGAACCTGTTGTTCATGTGTGTACTAGTATACTAAGTATAGGGTTTTATTCACATGGGAGCTGAGCCAGAACTGCAGGTGTTTATATGTTGTGGTTGGTGGTGTGCGCTGTTACTGATGAATCTGACTGCACTGAGCTACAATCCTAGGTTACAATCAGTCTGAACACATCCCCAATTTGCACGCTTGAGTTCTCAATGTGACCAGTAGATCTGAAGCCATGTGGTGAGGCTTGTTTGTTGTATGGTCCCCTCCCCCGGTGACTATACCCACATTGTGCTGGTGTTTGGTTTGTATTGGCCGGTCTTAGTAGTGGTGGAAATTAACATTCGGCTTACGGTACTGAGAGATTCCTGATCTGTGGGTGACTTCACACGCCAGCAATTAGTCTGATAAATGTATGCAGTATCTAAGCAGCTCTGTGTATGTGAATGAGGTTGTTTGTTGTACATGGATTACTGCAAGCCGCTCACAGATCAATGGGACTGTCTCTGGCTGTTCTGCAATGAATCTTGTCCTGGTCTGGAGCCATCTATAACAGCAGTGAAGGGAAGGCAATTAGTGGATTCGTCATACAGCAGCCACACAATCCAGATGGATCCACAAGAATCAGAAATAACATTGGATATGCCCTCCGCACACTGCCGCAACAGTATCACAGAGGCGTGTCCTGTGTCCTGGGCCAGCATCTCCTCTAAGATGGGTACAGGCTAGCCCAGCGTACACCCCTCACACTAGTGTTGCCACAATAAATGTTTTTTTTGTTTTGTTTTGTTTTTTCACACACAATCACACTTTTTGATTGACAGGAACCCCTTTTGTGGCATTGCATCCAGTCCATTATGTTTGGGGTGACATTCGGTTTTAAGGACACTTAAACACAGGGCAGAATTGCAAATTTTTTAAATGTGCAAGCAATAGAGATGAGCATGCTCCGAGTCCATCCGAACCCGATCGTTCGGCATTTGATTAGCGGTGGCTGCTGAAATTGGATAAAGGCCTAAGGCTATGTGGAAAACATGGATATAGTCATTGGTTGTATCCATGTTTTCCAGGCAAACTTAGAGCTTTATCCAAGTTCAGCAGCCCCAGCTAATCAAATACCAAACGATCGGGTTCGGATCGACTCGAGCATGCTCAAGGTTCGCTCATCTCTAGCAAGCAACCTTAAAGGGTAACTATATCATATCACCCAGATGACCAGATCCCACAGCACACTCCCAGCAACTCTGTTCTGTGATATGAGTTGGTTAAAGTGCCATAGACTTGCAGTTCTGTATACTGACTCCCCCAGCGAGAGTGGCTGGGATTTTGCCATTGAATCATGTGACTTGATTTTTACTCTTTGAAGATATGTTCACACTATGGAATACATGCAGAAATTTTAAGTGGGGGCCACGTGGCAGACATGTCAATTCTTTGGGCGGACAGCAGAGTGAGCTTAAAAAATTAATAGTCAATGCGTCAAGCGGAAGTCTGACGCACGGCCTCCGCTTGAAATTTTGACTGTCCCATTGTCTCAATTAATTTTTCAAGCTCAATTTGCTGTCCGCCCAACGAATTGACATTTCTGCCGTGCAGCCTCCGCTTGAAAATTGTGCGTGTTCCATAGTGTGAGAATAGTGCTGTTTGTTATATAAACTGGAATACCCCTTTAAACTCATTGTGTAGGAATTCTCCATCATTTACAGCCCCCCCTCCCCTTATCTTCACCAGCCTAGTTTCTTCATTGAAATCCTAGAGCAGGGGATTAGCAGAGCCTATAAAATTCTGTACCTCCTCTTTAGCACCTTCCAGATGTCCTGTCTCCAGTCTGTCCGGATATACATTTATTCTACAGCACGAAGTGTTACAACCACGTTCCCATCAAGTATCTATAGGCAAAAGGGGCTTAAGTGGCTTTCAAACATTTCTTGAGGAATAAACTATAAATGATTGATGGTCACACTAACCAATCCCACAAAGCCGTGCATTGACTGGTCACATGTTGCTTTTAGATAATGTAACACTCTCCTTATGACATAAAGGAAAATATTAAAGGTGAATAAAGTGACAAGACATGCTAGGATATATCTGCAGTATACAAGACAATGCGAAAATGTTGTTTTAGAGCCACACCCATATAATGGCTCCCAGAGATAGTGGGACTAGCTTGGTGTGTGCGCAGATAGCAAGCATTGATGGTCTGAAGCACTCGATAGAATGGGGAAGGGTCAGACCATGATGCAAGTAAAGAGATGGCTGTTTAGGTTCATGTGCCGACTAGTTCAACCAGTGGATATTGTTAGAGCTGTCCTCTGAAATCTGGGATGTTGCCATTTCTGTCTATTTTTTTCCAGTAGTGTTGGTGGGATTACACTATGGGGGGCATGTGTGCTTGATGTTTTACACGCCTGTGATTCCACAATGCGATTATCATGGTGCATTATATAATCTTCTGACAGCTGGAATTCCATTGGTTACTGTGAGCGACAACTTCAATTCATTCAGCTCTAGTTTTCTTAATGAAGCCTTTTCTGTGCCCCTTTAGCAGGAATTTCTAGATTTCTTTCATCAGAATCATGAGAAGGAAGTGTTTAGATTGGAATTTTCCCTGAAGACCCTGTTTCAGCTAATAGAAACAAGCTGCATTGACTCAAACATGAAGCAGGGAAGGAGCGGGAATTCGAGGGTGGGGTTTGTATATTTAGATTTTATTCAAGAACTTCGATTCTGGGAAATCTTGTTTGTCTTCACCTATATATTCCCTATGAGCTCTGGATTTGGTATTTATGGCGAGGCTGGGTTCATACATGCAATTCTTTAGCCCTAAACAGGAATGGATACAGAAGAGAGGAGATGGGTATGCAGTGAGACCTGTTAGACCATCCAAAATTCCATCAAAAAGTGGTCTTCTAAAAGAAAAACCCAATAATAATAGCCACTTTGTATAATTTATAGTGGCCTGGGAAGCTGTCTCACAAAAGCTGGTGGTCTACACTACTGATTGTGGGTACACTGAAAAAGCAAATAAAGACATAAAAGTGCCGGATCTCCGGAAAGAAGAGTAGCGGCACTCACTATATACAGATAAAACGGGAGTCAGAGGACATACAGCTTCGACTGTTTTGCTGAAAGATGCGCACAGGCGTGAAACTGTTGTAGCTCTGCAACATGATTTGCTTTGTCGTCTGATTCCCTGAGATAAAGCATTGTTTTATTCGTATATGATGAGTGCCGCTACTCTTCTTTCCTGGGATTCTGCACGGCTTATGGTCATCTACTTGGGCGAAGCATCACCAGGGTAAGGGAACCCCCTGTAGGGTCCGATGAGAGTCTAATAATGGCGTGGTGCCATCTGGATGTCTAATTGAAGGTAGAAGACATAAAAGTAACATAGGTGATCCCTGTCTTGTCAGCTGATGTCTTCATTCTGACATACTAAAAAAAGTCATGGGCGGTCAGCTGGACATCTCCTCATGTAATACAAAATGTGCAGCCGACAGCTGATTCCACAAGAGGGTTGCACAATCAATCTGTAGGTTGTTCGCATGTTGCTCCGACGGAATCAGCTGTTCGCTGCACATTCCCCGCACGGTAGTAGAGTCTTGTAATAGTCTCTGTAAACCGGTGTTGATCTATGAGAGTGACACTTACGTCTTGTGTACTGAATCTCTCTTCCCATGTAATAGGGCCCTGAGACTATGTTCACATGCCGCATATGTTTTTTTTTTTGTTTGAATTCTAGACTTACCCTCGGGTTTCTGTCATTTATGTTTGAATTTTGCAGCAATTTTAGATGGCCAGTATGTGAGGGCCCAATTACCCAGAACAGATTATCTGACAGATTTTTTTTTTTAAGCCAAAGCCAGGAATGGATTTGAAAAAAGGAGAAATCTCAGTCTTTCCTTTATTACACGTTCTCTGTTTATAGTCCATTTGGCTCAAAAAAATCTGTCAGATAATCTGTTGGTGTAATATGGCCCTAAGATATGCCCTGTGTAATGGGGTGAAGCAATGGGCCAACAAGCAAATAAGCTTGTCTGCCTTTTGATTGTATTGTTTGGTGTGCTAAATCCTTGTGTAATAGGAGACATATGGCCTATGCATCAGGTTATACATTTTTGCAGATACATTTATTTAGCAAACTTGTCTCCTTCTCCTGATATGCTGCTTTTTGTTGACTGCTCATTGTCTAGGTAAGTGACCACAGCTGCGTATACGGTGTGTGGGTTTATACCCTTAGGGTATAAACACACACACCGTATACGCAGCGTATTTACTGCTGCGATACGCAACAAATATGCAGCAGATTAGATCTAAATAACTGTACACTCATCTGCTGCGTATACGGTGTGTGTGTTTGTACCCTAAAACTTACTGGCAGATGCCAGTGTGTGGTTGCAGTGTAACCAGCGCTGCAGAACATGTGAAGCCCCAAGGATTGCTTCCTGTTAGTTTCTTTTAAATAGTTCACCAAATAAAACAAAAAATACATGTTGAAAACACTGTGTGAACTAAAGCCTTCCATTACATATGGGCTTCTGTATGCCCTGCAGGATGTGGTGTATTCTTTCCAGTTTGACACAGTGCTCTCTGCTGCCACCTCTGTCCATGATGTCAAGAAGTCTTTCCTGACCTGTACATTTTCAACATACTCTTCTAATTTTCAAAAATAGGAAACCCTTTCTTTTGGGAAATACTACTATATAAACATACTCTTGTGTCAGATATTGCAAAACCGATAGCACAAATAGACCTGCAATGTCTCAATGTGGTAGTGGCAGCAGTCATGTGACTGTAATTGCGTCCTCCTCTAGTGAGCACATGATGATCATATATAATACACGTCTATTGATCTTTGTTCTCAGTGAGACAGTTATATATGCTGGATGTAAACCAGAATACTCCTTTTATGGCTGTGGACACTTATCTGCATATATATATGTATATATGTGTGTGTATGTATATATATATATATATATATATATATATATATATATATATATAGTGATGCATATCCATTTTTTTTTTTTTTTTTCCTCTTTCTACTGCTTGGGTGTTTTTACCTTTTTCAGGCTGCATTTTCCTGTTCAGAAAGGAAACTGGCTGGCTGACAGCATGCTCCCTATAGCCTCTCTTTCCTCTGCTAAATCTACTAAGCTGTTTTATGATCTGATCAAACTTGACCTTTCGATCTGGTCATAAATCAGCCTTTAGGAGAAGGGCTGAAGTGGTTAGCCCGTCTGACATATTTGTATTACAGCAGCAAGCAACATGCCTAGAAATATAAAAGCAGTAGGAGGAAAACAGGCCTATCCTTTGGACTTAATATTTTTGACACCAAAGTAACTATAAAGAAATGATATAATACAGTGGCGCCCTTAATATTTAAATTGTCTTCATGAGGGGGGGGGGGCTTTATTATATACATTCCTCCCATTCAGTCCACAGCCGGCTGTAGTTTAAATATCTGCTCCTGACTTTATTGTCTCAGTAAATAGTGGGAGTCGGCTGTTTCTCATTACCATAGAGGCCCTTTGTGGGAGCTTTGTATGAAAATGGAGACAAGGGAATATAGTCCTAACTAGTGAACAAATGTATAGAACTTTTTTGTAATGTGGAGAAAGTAAAAAAAAAAAAAAATGTCACAGAACGCTGATAGCGCCAACAATACAATCAATCTTTGTTATTTGGTATAACAGGGTGCAGACACCCAGGATCCAGACTAAACTGTTAAAGCGATTATCCAGCGCTACAAAAACATGGCCACGTTTCCCCCTCTCTCGTGTCCAGAACGGAGTTTGAAACCCCACCCAATCTGAAGACGAGAGAAAGAAAAGTGGCCATGTTTTGGTAGCACTGGATAACCCCTTTAATGGAAACAGAAGACTCTGATCAGTGGGTAGGGACTAGTGATGAGCGATCATCCTGACGTTTGGTTTGGATCCCAAACACGAACATAAAAAAAAAAAAAAAAAAAAAAAAGGATCATGATCGGTTTATGTTTGCTGAACATTCATGAACGAACAGTAGACGCGTACGTTTTGGTCTACACACATGCGTTCCGGTGCAAAGTTGTGTATGCATTTCAGTTTTGCAATCATTTGTGTACAGATTGCATAGGTTTTGGTCTAGAGTTACGCACATGTGAACAGATTATCAGGTGCAAAATTTAAATTGCGCAGTTGCATACGTTATAACCATTCTAATCATTGAACAAATTGTTCGTGGTCAGTGAACAAACTAGTGTCATGTTCGTACAAATATATGAACATTTACAAACTTGTTTGCTCATCACTAGTAGGGACTGCACTAGATTACTGCAGCTCAGCTCCCATCAATAAGTTTTCACTGGAAAACTCTTGTGAGTGGATGTATCTTATAAGTATTTTAAGGGTATAAACCCACACACCATATATGCGGCGTATTTACTGTTGCGATACGCAGCAAACTCGCAGCAGATTAGATCTAAATAACTGAACACAGCATCAAATCTGTACCAACAAATCTGCTGCGTATTTGTTGCATATCTGCTGCGTATATGGTGTGTGGGTTTATACCCTAAAGGGGTTATCCAGCGCTTCAAAAACATGGCCACTTTCCCCCTACTGTTGTCTCCAGTTTGGGTGGGGTTTTGAAACTCAGTTCTGTTGAAGTAAATGGAGCTTAATTGCAGACCACACCTAAACTGGAGACAACAGTAGGGGGCAAAGTGGCCATGTTTTTGTAGCGCTGAAAGGGCTCTCTGGTGGAAGCATTAGCCTAGACTTGGAACAGGCCATTGGTGGTTGTTCAGTGGAAATTCAACCTCCAAGATCCCCCCCCCCCCCCCCAAATAACGCAGAGACCTTGGGGGACATTTGTCAAACCTGGTGTAAAATGAGAGTATCTCAGTTGCCCCTAACAACCAAACAGATTCCACTTTTCTTTCCTTAAAGGCTCTTTGGAAAATGAAAGATGAAATCTGATTGGTTGCAACTGAGCCAGTTTCACTTTACACCATGTTTGATAAATCTCCCCCTTGTGTTTGTGTTAGTAAATGGTTCCAAACATCTTTAAAGGGGTATCAAGGCTTAGAAAAACATGGCTGCTTTGTTCCAGAAAAAGTACCACCTTTTGGGTGTGGTTTTGCAGCTAAAGTGGAGCTGTATGGTATTACTACACAACCTGAAGACAGGAGTGGTGCTGTTTTTGTAAGAAAGTGGCTGTGTTTTTTGTGTCCTAGACAGCCCCTTAACCCCTTAACGACATCGGGCGTAAATTTACGCCCTGATGCCGGTAAGGGAGTTCAGAGCGGGGCCGCGCGGCGGCCCCGCTCTGAACCGCGCCGGTCCCGGGTGCCGCGTGTAGCCCGGGACCGTAGGTATTAGCGGGCACGGTCCGATCGCCGTGCCCGCTAATACAGTAATCAGATGCAGCTGTCAAACATGACAGCTGCATCCGATTACCGGACGCAGCGTCATCCCTGGTGTCTAGTGGGGAGATCGCTCCTCCGGGATGTTATCCCGGAGGAGCGATCTCCGTAAATGAAGCCGGCCGGGGACCGCTCCAAGATGGCGCCGTCCCCGGCTCGGCACTCGTTTACTTCCGGCTGCAGCAGCCGAAAGCAAACGAGTGCCTATCTCATGGATCTCTGCAGCATATCTATGCTGCAGAGATCTCAATGAGAGATCAAAGCACTTATACTAGAAGTCCCCCAGGGGGGCTTCTAGTATAAGTGTAAAAGTTAAAAAAAAGTCATTATTAGTAAAAAGCCCCCTCCCCTAATAAAAGTCTGAATCACCCCCCTTTTCCCAGGTTATAAATAAAAGTAAATAAATAAATAAACATGTTTGCTATTGCCGCGTGCGTAATCGCCCGAACTATTAATTAATCACATTCCTGATCTCGCACGGTAAATGGCGTCAGCGCAAAAAAATCCCAAAGTGCAAAATTGCGCATTTTTGGTCGCATCAAAACCAGAAAAATTGTAATAAAAAGCGATCAAAAAGTCGTATATGCGCAATCAAGGTACCGATAGAAAGATCACATCATGGCGCAAAAAATGACACCTGACACAGCCCCATAGACCAAAGGATAAAAGCGCTATAACACTGGGAATGGAGCGGTTTTAAAGTGTCGTATATTTGTTGACAATGGTTTAAATCTTTTATCAGATACAATATAAGTTATACATGTTACATATCGTTTTAATCGTAACGACTTGAGGAACATATATAATAAGTCAGTTTTACCCCAGGGCGAATGGCGTAAAAACACATTTCCCCCAAATAAACAAAATGCGTTTTTTTTTTCAATTTCACCACACTTTGAGTTTTTTTCTGGTTTCGCAGTGTACTTTATGCAAAAATTCAGCCTGTCATTGCAAAGTACAATTAGTGACGCAAAAAATAAGGGCTCATGTGGGTCTCTAGGTGGAAAAATGCAAGTGCTATGGCCTTTTATGCACAAGGAGGAAAAACTGAAAACGCAAAAATCGAAATTTGCTCTGTCCTTAAAGGGTTAACAGCACTCTATTCTCTTCATACACATAAACGTTTAGCTTAGTTGAGAGTTTGTTTTCTGGAAAGGGAAGTAAGACACTGCCAGACACAGCTCTGATAGTGTCAGACACAGCTCTGATAGTGTCTTATCTTCAGAAAAACAAGTGGGTCGGCGAGTTGAAATCCAACATGGCTGCCATTGGTTGTAGCAGAGTTTGGGCCCTATAAACAATTGGCTGCAGCAGGAGCCTCTCCTGTATGTATTCGGATGAAAAGTTTGTCACCAGCTAAACATGGAACTCATAAGCCAGACGTTCACTCGTCTTCTCTGCAAGATTTTGACAAGTTTAGTTCAGCAACATGGTGAAAAAGCTGACACAATGAGGGAAACTATATTTACTGTTTGATTTACGATTAGTGTTCCTTTAAATTTGGTTATTTCGTAGACCTTCCTCTTCAAACCTTTGTGGGATTGTGTTTGAGTTCTAAACTTTATTGCAGGTTCCTTCTTGCAGGTCCTTTTTTATTTAATCTCTTCAGTTTTTACAGTGCAGTATGTGAATGGAACGGAAGCTGTAGCCCACATGAGATAAGACCAGCCTCTGTGGCCAGGAATAGCAATGCCTGGAGTCCCGGCACAGCCTCTGTCATCCCTTTGCACGAGAGCACTTGCATTCCAATCATTTTGCTAAATTATAAATATGGAATTGATAAGGCATAGAATTGATAAGGCATAGGACACAAGACCAGTTAGCTGTAATTGATTGCGAGATTGTTAGGAGTGGCATATAGAAAAAAGTGAAAAGTTTTCTAGGACACTGGTCCCTTCATTCAGCTGGCAGGTGGTGGTGCTGGGAATTGGGTCCCAACTGATCTTATATTGATCTGACTAATGGGCCATCGGTATAGAAGTCTTGGAAGATGGTTCTGTGATCTTTTTTTTTTTTCCTTCACATTCCTCAGTTGACATATATAATTGTTGATTTAAACTTTGTTGCGAAAGATCCTGCAAACATAGCTGTAAGGAAATGTCACTCAAGGAGCAACAGAAGAATGTCTGACGCCTTGAAGGGGTTATCCTGCCACCAAGAGAGAGAGCCTGGGACAAAACCGTAAAATACTGTAAGACAATCTTTATTAGACTCGCAAATGGCTAGGTATTGGAACCATGATTGTTACCTCTCACAGAACTTAGTATTGGTTTCCTGTATAATTGTGGGCATGTTGCATATGATGCATAAAATATTTAATTTTTTTTGTGACTTTTCATCATTTCTGTTCATTTGTTTATATTAAGCTTACATTACATTTTGCAGCATGCTCACATTCACCTCTCCTGTCTGCAGTATCTGGACAATCCAGGTAATAAGCCTATTACCTCACCCATCTAAGGACGTGGAGGTGCCCATATAACAACCACATCCTAAGCTGTATGAGTACAGCCTCTGGCCTCCTGGCCGTTATTACCAACCCCCTGTAGCTGAAGGGTCAACGTAACAAAATGACCACCTTCTTCCCTTATTATATGAATAAACAGCCTGCCTAACAACTTTCAGCACCAGGCATATGTGAGAATTCTCATGTAAGCCTGGTGGACAAGGGGGATGAATTACAGACACATGACATAAATATAGATGCATGGCTAGATATACACATATACAAATATATACTGTGCTTCCCCGAAAATAAGACAGTGTCTTATATAAATTTTTGCTCCTAAAGATGCGCTATGTCTTATTTTCAGGGGATTTTTTTTATTTTTCCATAAAGAAGAATTTTCACTTATTATTGAAGAAATTATATGTTTGTTGTCATCACAAGCCAGCATAACCAGACATATCATCCAGAGGTGTGCCACAATGCACATTAGCGCGCCTACATTCTCATCACGCTGCCTATACCACAGAATTGGACTGTAATGTGCATTTGCGGAGTGATGAGAACATAGCTGCGCCGATGGGCGCTACGGCACGCCTCAGGATGATGTCACGGCTTCACTGCTGTTTGAAAAACGCCCCTCAAGCTCAGAGGGGCGTGATTACATTGCAGGACCGCTCAGGGGACAGTGACTACCTGCAAACAGCCCACCACCCAGAGACTACTTGGGGGTGATTAATATACAGCGTGCCGGTTTGTAAAAGTAAGTTTACAGGTTTTACTTTGCAGGCATTGAGGATATAGGGACATGTATGGGTGATGTATCCACACATTTTCCTAGCTTAATAAGCCTTTTAACATTATTGGTTCCCTTTAAATATCTAATATCTTCCAGTACTTATCAACTACTGTCTTGTCCTACAGGAAGTGTTGTATTCTTTCTAGTCTGACATGGTGCTCTCTGCTTGGACCTTCATTGACTTAAAGAGGACCTGTCACCCCCCCCCCCCGTGCCAGGGTGACAGGCTCCCGACCACCAGCTAGATCCCCTTTTCATACCTGATCCCGCCGAGTCCCAGAGCCGGTCCCGGGACGGAGATATCTCGGTCAGAAGCTGGCGCCGGGCTCTGGAGAGAGGTCCAGCGTCCATAGAGAATGAATGGAGCCGTGCGCGCGCATCAGAGATCAGTCAGGCTCAATTCATTCTCTATGGACGCCGGACCTCTCTCCAGAGCACGCTCGCCGGCTTCTGACCTGGATATCTCCGTCCCGGGACTGACTCTGGCAACAGGACTCGGCAAGATCAGGTAAGTATAAGGGGATCTAGCTGGGGGTCGGGAGCCTGTCACCCCGGCACAGGGGGGTGACAGGTCTCCTTTAATGACATACAGGGCCGGAGGCTCAGCCTTGTATGTCAGTCAGTGAAGACAGGGAGGGTGTGGGAAGGAAGAGGTGTGCATGTTGTGGCTCAGTGTTGTTTCTGTGGCAGTTCAGCTTCCTTGGACATATATCTTCTTTCAGCCTTACAAACTGTTCCTGTCAGGCTATGTTCACATCTCGTTTTCTGCCCCATTCCAGGCTATATGTCAGAAACTTATGAAAAATGATGATGATGTGCCGACGGCCAACTTGACTTGAAGGGACAGAACAGTCATTATGTAACTACGTTCTGTCCATTTCCTGGGCATACTTTTTGGTGCAGGACTCAAAAGCATGGTCTGCCATGCCACACAGTATACGTCCAGGAAATAGACAGTGCATAGTCACTAAATGACCGTTCTGCCTTGAAGTCATTAAAGGGGTTATCCAGCGCTACAAAAACATGGCCACTTTCCCCCTACTGTTGTCTCCAGTTTAGGTGGTGTTTTGAAACTCAGTTCCATTGAAGTAAATGGAGCTTAATTGCAAACCGCACCTGAACTGGAGACAACAGTAGGGGGAAAAGTGGCCATGTTTTTGTAGCGCTGGATAACCCCTTTAAAGACCATGCACTGTCCATTTCCTGGACGTATACTGTGTTTAGGAGTCACTCATGTGGCAGACCATGCTTTTCAGTCCTGTACAAAAAAAGTATGCCCAGGAAATGGACAGAATGTAGTTACAAAATGACTGTTCTGTCCATTCAAGTCAAATCAAGTGGCTGGCATATTGTGTGTGTTTTAATGTTTTCTCACGTATATGTTGGAGTCGGGCAGAAAATGGGGTGTGAACATAGCTTTACCCTTTGTTGTACACCATGTCATTTATATTTGCATGATCCTTAGCAGGAAAGTTTTGGCTTGTAGCCTTTCTACCAAGCGTTGTTCTTCCCAGCTTACCTCTGACAACATGGACCCACATGTATAGCGTGCAAAGGAGTCATTAACGGCTTGTTTCTATTTACATTGTAAGAATAAACTTCACTAAGCTCGTGAAACTGGTATACCCGCAGGAGGGGAAGGACCAACCAAATCCGACCTGTATGTGCAAAGTGTCTGTCTTATCTCTTAATCCCATCTTCATACAGTTTTGATTTTCTCATTTAATGAATGACATATGTTTTATTATAGTGCTTGAAAAGCACTATATTGTAATCCGTATTCTTCTTTCTTCTTCGCGTAATACAGCCCGAACCGCTTTGCGCACAGACTCCGTTCAAACTGCGTTTCAAAGCCCTCGGCGCTGTGAGGTGTGCTATATAGTTTTCGTTTCGATCTGATTTGTCGTTTTTAAGAAATTACATTTAAAGACCCCTAATTTCCCCTAGAAAATAATGGCCCATTGCAAATAATGGCCACACTCTAACCGCTAACAGTCAATCACAGCATATATGCAAATAGCTGAAATATAGCAGCCAATAGGAATTCTAAGGTCTTGTCAGGCAATGTATCACACCATCCACAGTCACATGTCCACTATTGGCCAATAGAAGATGTAATACAGTAAAACCTCGGTTTCCGAACACCTCGGAGTTTGAACAATTCGGTTTTCGAACTAAATTTCCCCCTGAAGTTTTGCTCGGTATCCGAACATTGCTCGGTATCCGAACAAAACCAGGGGGATAACTGTCAGCTGAACTGATGTTCAGCTGACAGAGGTGTTCGGAACAGTGAGAGGCAGGAGCGGGCGGCTATTTAAACTTGCCGCCGTGCTCCTGATCCAATCAGCTGCGGGGGACACCCTGTAAAGAAGTGGGGAATCCCATCATAATGATGGGATTCCCCACTTCTTTACAGGGTGTCCCCGGCAGCTGAGAGGAGCAGGAGCACGGCGGCAAGTTTAAATAGCCGCCCGCTCCTGCCTCTCACTGCGGGGACAGGCTGTAAAGAAGCCGGCTCCCAGCGCTGTCCTCCTGTCTCTCCCCACCAGCCCCCCCGCCGGCCCGGAGCGCTTCCGATAAACTTACCCAGCCTGTACACCCCTATAGACTGCGGCGCGCCCGTAGCCACGCTCACCAGCTTCTTGCTCCCGCTGCTCCCCCGCCGCCTCTGCAGAGTAAGAGAGAGTCTGCAGAGGCAAGAGGAGCAAGAAGCTGGTGAGCGGGGCTGCGGGCGCAACAGCACGGGCGCGCCGCAGTCTTTAGGGGTGTACAGGCTGGGTAAGTTTATGGGAAGCGCTCCGGGCCGGCGGAGGGGCTGGTGTGGAGAGACAGGAGGACAGCGCTGGGAGCCGGCTTCTTTACAGCCTGTCCCCGCAGTGAGAGGCAGAAGCGGGCGGCTATTTAAACTTGCCGCCATGCTCCTGCTCCTCTCAGCTGCCGGGGGGACCCTGTAAAGAAGTGGGGAATCCCATCATTATGATGGGATTCCCCACTTCTTTATAGGGTGTCCCCCGCAGCTGATTGGAGCAGGAGCACGGCGGCAAGTTTAAATAGCCGCCTGCTCCCGCCTCACTGTTGCGGGGGATGTGGAGTGTTTTTGCACTCTGTGGGCCGGGTGCTCTGCACCTGACCCATGGAGTGTAAAAACCAATTAATCACATTTACATTGTTCCCTATGGGAACTTACAGCTCGGTTTTCGAACTGCTCGTTTATGGAACAGCCTTCCAGGACCAATTATGTTCGAAAACCGAGGTACCACTGTATATGGAAGGTCCTTAACGATTTTGTCTCACTGACATGAGTAAGATTGTCATGGTAACTGAGCAATGATCTTTACCATTATAAGTAGCAGAGTTCAGTCAGTAAAATAGCAGAGCTAAGCAGGCATGTAGCAGGGACGGTACCCAAGCCGCTCTCAAAGGGACGGTACCCAAGCCGCTCTCAAAGGGACGGTACCCAAGCCGCTCTCAAAGGGACGGTACCCAAGCCGCTCTCAAAGGGACGGTACCCAAGCCGCTCTCAAAGGGACGGTACCCAAGCCGCTCTCAAAGGGACGGTACCCAAGCCGCTCTCAAAGGGACGGTACCCAAGCTGCTCTCAAAGGGACGGTACGGGGAATTACATAAGTAGCTCTTAAAGGGATCCAAGTCGCTCTAAATGGGTCCCTTTAAGAGCGACCTGGTTACCTTTAAGAGCGATTTGGTTATGTTTAAGAGCCACCTGGGTCCCATTAAGAGCGAAGGGACCCAGGTCGCTGCTAAAGGGACTCATGACGCTCTTAAAGGGACGGGAGCAAAGTTGCTCTTAAACAACGGCACCCAGGATTAAAGTTTCTCTTAAAAGGAAGTCACTGGTAAAGAGTTGCTCTTTTCAAGCACTATGTATTTTCCTGGAAATGCAAATCTAGTTTTACTATGAAACTTTTTTTTTTTCCTCTGTGGTACAAGGGACTCTTTTACATTGCATTTGTTGCACATGTTGATAGGTTTACATTAGGCCGGGTTCATTTGGCTGCATTTGCATGCATCTGTTTGGATCAGATTTACCATTGACTTTCATGATAAAAAAAGATTGAAACTGATCAATTTTTTTTTAGCGTAAACAAAAACATGATTTACCAAATTTTTTTGGGAAGCAAATGGAAAAAATTGAGCCAAACTGATGCAGGCAAATGCATCCTTTTTTCGTCCATAAAACGGTCAGCAAAAACTCAGTGTGAACCGAGCCTTAGCCACAAAAACTCCAAACAAGTATTCTCTATGGCCTCCACCTGGCAGGTATGTGTCATGTTCTCGGACAAGAAGTGGGTACATCCAGTCCAGACAGTAAGCTAAATGCATGCCTTATTTTTTTTTAATCTTTTTTTTTTTTTTTTTTTTTTCTGCAGTCCAATCTGTCTAGCAATTCACAGGGCTGTATTTACCACTAGGCCGGTGCCTAGGAAAGCACCTTGCAGGGGGTAGGTGTTATCCAGTTACAGTATGGTGTGGAATCTAGTCACAGTATTGTGGTATTGGTCAGGTCTGCTGTGGCGGTGTTAACCAGTCACAGTATGGCGGTATTGGTCAGGTCTGGTGTGGCTGTGTTAAATGTGACACCTGGAGCTATTACCTACCAATCCTGTGATGAGAATTCCTTCAAACAATATGAAGACTGCTTTATTCAGCGATTCAATGTGGACATTTTGTTTTATATTTTTAAACTGTTAAACCATGTAAAAACGCGATTCAGACAGTGTTTCTAAATGTAGAGAAATGCATGTGGCCGAAACCAGGCTCCCATTTCTTCTCCAGTAGTCATGTGCTGTTACCAGGATTATTAGCCACCTATTGGTTACCGCATGAGGGTCTGGTTTCGGTGGCAGGTAGTGTAGTATAGTAAATGTGGGAATGCGGCCTAAGACTGATCAGATATCAGTATGATCAGAAACTAGAAAATCCTGATGCTAAATGGTGAGCAAAGATGGAGCGTCTGCAGGTGTAGTGCCTAGGGCAGCAGCAGCTGGTAACACTGCCCTAGCAATGCAGTGTAAGTTAAGGCTGCATAAGGTTGCAGCCGCCCCTCTTGTGAGAGGAGGACCAAGGCTATGTTCATATCTAAAATCAAGCTATGTTTGTGGCATATATTGGCAGTCCAGCTGAATGATATACTGGTATACCTGCACCAGGTCTCTGCAACTAAGCAAATATTTATGGGAGTCATAGAGAGTAATAGCACATTTAATTATGTTGTAGATGACTAATTTTAGATTTACTTCTAGCAACCGGTTAGTGACAAGTGTCCTGTCTTTTGTCTTTCTACGTTTTCATACGCAAATGCGGCAGTGCATATCCCTTGTGTATGACCTCTGGAGAGCTAGGAATAAAGAAGCCTTGGGAACGTCTGCTCTTATTTTATTTGCATTGAGAAAGTGTGCATGTATAGACCACATGTGTTGGCAGGACAAACGTTAGTTATTATTTGAGGCACATTTAAAGACCACCTCCTGCTGTTTTTTTTTTTTTTTTTTTTATGTTGGAGTTCTGGTCATTTATTTATTTACTTATTTTGGAATTTTCCCCACAGACACCGGCAGCCCTTTCCTTTTAATTTCTCTGGCTTTTTTGTACTATTAAACACTTTCTGTTCTTACACAAATGCCATTTTTGTTTTTCAGGAACATTAGACTTCTGCTGTGACAATGGAAATGAAAGGTAATAAGGATTGGTATTATTTGTAATAAAGGTAGATTATGTTAAGAATCTAATGCAAATCAGTTTTGTCTTATTAAACTGTTAATTTCAGTATAACATGATTAACCTGTGTGCAGCCATTGTATGTGGATTCCTTTTTGTTACTAGCTGGTAAATAATAGGGGGATGTCCTCTTCTTTTTCTAGAGAACCTGTCAACGGCTATCTACTTGATAAACTAAGACCATGGCTGGTTAGAGCTTAGCCTCAGTGACATACAGTTTTTTATATTTATAGGTTGCTTCTGCACTGAAAAGGCAGTTTAAGAATGTAAATGAGGCTAAAGTGTACATGAGGTGCGCTTCATTGCTGCAAGTGACCACCTCTCAAAGACCATCTCCTCATCTGCTATGACCATGACCCACTCGCACCCAATTTCCCTCCGCTTGTGATTTTCAGCCAGAAAGCGCTATTCTCAGTCCTCTATCCCTTATGAAATATTACACAAGTGTTGCACAACAGCAGGACGGTGCATGCACAACTAATGTAATCTTTGTTGTTTCTACACATTCGCTACCTAAATTTGCAGAACATCAATGAAACCTCTAAGAGAAAATTACATCACTATACATGCAATGTCCTATGGTCAGACAATACTTGTGTTCGACTTCACCACGAATAAGGAATGAGAAGACTGCCTTGTGGCTTTAAATTACTGGGTAAGAGGGCGGAAACAAGTGGGCTTTGGGTGGAATAGCAGAAGAGCTGGTGGGCGGTGATATCTGGGCAGTCATACCTGAGGAGCCATTTCAGCCTCTTTGGCACATAATGGAAAAATTCTGACATGGGAATAATCTATGTAAATTGAAAAGGTATCTGTGGTATGCTTATTTTATCAAAGTAATGGCTGTTAAAGGGTCCCTTTGAGAAAAAAAAAAAAAGTCCCATGAGACCAGTGATGGGTGGCAGCAACTTATGTACAATGCATGATGCCGTCACAGCAAGGGGGTAATTTTCCTTCAATGCATACTGTTCACAGTTGACCAGCAAAGCCTTATCTGCACATAGACACAACTAAGAGCTACTGTAAGCCAAGGATAAGCATTACAAACTGCAATTATGTACAGCTGAAAATGTATGGTCACCCTAGGTGTTGACAAAGCAGATGGTGAAGAGGAACAGATCTATATTATAGTAAAAGATGACCGGATGATAAATTTTTATATATATTGTATTGCATTAAATTGACATTACATACATTTTAGATGGGAACTATGGACAAAACCCAGCTGGGATGAACCCAGGTCCAGGCTACCAAGCTCAAGGATATGCACCCGTGAATTATCCTGGTCCTGGATACCCACCTCAAGGCATGCCAGGCGGCATGCCAGGTCCTTATGGATATGCACAGGCCCCAGCTGGAGCATATCAAGGTGAAATGCCTGATTATTTATTTCTTTTTTATATTTTTTTCAATCTTGTTTATAATGTTTTTAAGTGATAGATTGCATTGAACATTCTGAAACCTACCATCTTTGGAAACTGATACCATAACTTTTCTGCTGATGGTGCTGTAGATTTCCTAGGTAATTGCTAATGGCCTGAGTCTATAATTGGCTTTTAAAACATTATGAAGTCTAAAGGGATGCATTTACAACCCCGATAGATATGCATTTGCTCTTCGTGAAAGAAAAATAATCATATTTATACATTTCCTGTGACTCTTTATATGCTGCCCTATCACTTATTTTAACTTGTTTTACAGAAAACCAGGGATATTTTGTTATAAACTGTATTGCATGGCTATAATAACACATTCTAGGGTTCCATAGTGATATCGGTTCAGTAGAACATAGGGGGCAAGACTTGTGGTTGTTGCCATACTATAGAGCCCAAGAACACACGCACACATTAAAGTCAGTCTAACTCCGTCCCTCCTCCATAAGGGAATCAGGAGAAATAGGCTCCTTTTATGCTATTGCACTGAATTTGGTGCTTATATCCTTATCTTTATATGAATACAGGTTTCTTGTTCCTAAGCTTCTATGGAGCCAAAGGCTGGTGTCTGTGTGCTAATTATAGGATACGTACGTGTGTGTATGTACTCATTAGTTTTGTTGTCATGCCAGACAGTGACAGACATATGCATGGAATTCCCTGGGCTCACTTCTGTTTATAAAGAAGAAAAAAAAATTATTATTATTATTTCGTCGTCTTTTCATATTATTCAGTAGGGGACATCACGGCCCCTCTGTTCACGCCACTGGTTGTGTTAGGAACTATAGGGCCTGATCCCTGCACAGGTACATATTACTAGCATTGCTTTATGCAACACTAGCGATACAGAGCCTCTCATATATATATATTTTTTTTTTTTGCAAACCCTAAAATATTTAAAAGCTTGTGCAGAGCGCCTTCTTAGATTGAAAAAAAAGATGAATGCACCATTTTGCTTCCTCAGTTCCTTGTTCAATTACTTGTTGTCCATTGGCCCACAGAAGTGTACCGTACTTAATGTGTGCAAAAATGAAGGTTTGGACTTGATTTCATCTTGTATTTTGCTTTACTGCTTCAGGTCCCCCAGGCCAGCCTAACTATGGTCCTCCTGTTCAAAACCAGCCTATGGGTCCAGGTGGCCCACAGTCTGCATGGATGCCAGCACCTCCAGCGGATCCCAACTGTCCACCGGGATTGGAATATCTGTGTCAGGTAAATAGTAAGCTTTAATTTAATTTATTTTTCTATACTTTTATGATTTCAAGATCTCTTGTAATCTTTTTTTTCCAGTGGGGTACATTTTGAAAACAAGTGAAAATTGTCAGGCTATGTTCCCACTGAATTTTTTGAGACATAAAATGCACACCCCACCCCACCCCTCAAAAAAAAAAAAAAAACCTTGAAACCTTCCCCACATCATTGAGAACACATAAAGGTTTAGCAATGCCAAACCCTCATATGGGAAGGACGGGAGAGATAACTGTCAGCCCGAGGGATTGTTCAGATGACTGTTTGAAGGTGTTTGCCAACCCTTAGTTCCCACAGGATTTAATGTTACACCCCTAATAAACCCATTTTTATTCCAAACTGCTTATTTTAGATTCTTGCCTGTTCAGTTACTGATAATTTTGTCCTTTGCTTTTGACAGATAGACCAACTTCTTGTCCATCAACAAGTGGAGCTACTGGAAGGTACATTACTGGTATATTTAGCTAAAGAACACATTATAAAGTATAGTATGTTCATTGACTATATACAGAATGCTCTGATACTTTCTCCATGTTGCATACTCTGCTTCAGCTAAAGATGTCTAGGCGAAGCCTCTGTACATCTCCTGTGTTGGATAATAAATGGCAGCATTACAGCAAGGCTTATTCACTGAATATGGGGGTATTGAAAACAGACTAGGTGCAGGAGTGTGTTAACTGTATTTAAATTGAGTGTCTAACACATAATCGCAGATACACTTCTAACGTGTGATCTAGCAACAATTCTGATGAGAATTGGTTTCACAGAATCTGTGTGAAACATCAAATAGTGTTTCTACCTTAATTTGCTGCCACTTAGCATTCCCGCTTAAATAAAAAAAAAAAAGCATTCAAGTGTAAAATATGTTTTAAAAGAGACGTCTGGTGAAAATTTTTATTAAAGTATTATTGTTTTGCCCCCCCAATTGGTAAATGCTTATAAAGAGCTTTTTTCCCTGCACTTACTACTACATCAAGGCTTCACTTCCTGGATAAAATGGTGATGTCACGACCCGACTCCCAGAGCTGTGGGGGCTTTGGCTGCTGGAGAGGATGATGGCAGAGAGATGCTCAGTGTCCCTCCAGTGCCCTGTGTCCCCCTGCCATCCTCCTCTCCAGCAGCCACAGCCCCCACAGCTCTGGGAGTCAGGTCGTGACATCACCATTTTATCCAGGAAGTGAAGCCTTGATGCAGTAGTAAGTGCAGGGAAAAAGCACTTTATATGCATTTCCCATAATACGTGTATATTGGGGATTTGTATAACTTTGGGCGGGCAATACAATACTAAAATAAAAATTTTCACTGGACTTCTCCTTTAAGTTTACCCTATATCTATTACCTTTTAGTATTTTGAAGGGCTTCCTTTTTTAGTAAAAGAGGTGTATCACTAGACTGTGTCATCACTTCATGATGGTATTTTTTACAATTTTGGGGATCCCCATGGTCCTCAGAAGGTAGTGATGGCACATATAAAAAGCTATGGGTTGGTCCTTTTTGCTCTCCAAACTGTGTGTAGGTGGTGGGGGGAAGAGGTTGAGATTGTAGTTTTTCGACAGATAGAGGGCGGCAGTTTGACACCTGCAATTTAAAGGGTTACACATCTGGTATCTCTAATACTGGCTGTTTAACAGTAAATGTATGGTACAGTAAGGGGGTAAGAACAGAAGCCATGGCACTAATGTAGTCTGATGGATTTCTAACTAAGTTGCTTTTGATCTAATTTATTGATTTAATGGAAATCTGATTTGTCTGTCATATAAATTAGAATATTTGATCAGATGGTCTATGTGTAAACCTGATTTTCGGGCGTATCCTGTACAGCAGCACAGACTCACTGCATGCCTGTATCACCAGTCCATAGGTTGCTGTAAAAGAGCTAAATAGCCCACCCAAATTTTTTTTTATATGGAATTGTTCACTTTTAATAACTTTTAATCTCCTTGTTCAGCTTTTACCGGCTTTGAAACAAATAACAAATATGAAATCAAGAATAGCATGGGTCAGAGAGTATACTTTGCTGCTGAAGAGAATGATTGCTGTACTCGGAACTTTTGTGGAGCTGCTCGGTCATTTTCTATGACGATTGTCGATAATGCCAGCCGGGAGGTTATTCGGCTCATCCGACCTTACCGATGCTCTGCATGTTGTTTCCCCTGCTGTCTGCAGAAAGTAAGTGTATAAGGCTTAGTATATAAGTGTATTTTGTCTAATACAGTTGCCATGTTTAGTATTGCATTGATATTTTCCACTGATCCCAGGAATAGGAACAAAATTGTCTTGGAGAATTTAAGGGAAACTCAGCAAATTAGACGCATCTAGGGTGAAGGTAGTGATTGTACCTTGATCTTTGGCGCCACTGGGTGCTGTGCTACTGATTTGCCCTGGCAGGTCCTGCCCTCCTAATGAATATTCAATTGGCACCCTGCAGTGACGAGCACCAGAGTACACTGAGGACGGTAGCCCTGGCCCCAGTGCGCCAAACCACCTCATTTGCATTGGAACTAAACTATGAACTTAACGAAAAGGTGAGGAAACTACTAGACAAGAGTGAACCCAAACAATTGGCATTTGAATCCCGCTGCCTGGAGAAGGCGGATGCAGTCTGAGGACTGCCTGGAAAACGTGATATATATACATATTTTTCGTTAAGTAAGACTGAGACTGAGCTATCTCCTATGAGCACCCTGAACAATCTAAAGATCGTCCAGGGAGCCCCCCTGCAGCTCCTCATGGCCCCCGCTCACTGTCAACAGCTGATCTGACAGGTTGGCAACCACTTGCTTGTGTAAAAAGACCTTAAAGCGACTCTGTACCCACAATCTGACCCCTCAAAACCACTTGTACCTTCAGATAGCTGCTTTGAATCCAAGATCTGTCCTGGGGTCCGTTCGGCAGGGGATGCAGTTATTGTCAAAAAAATAACTTTTAATCCAGCAGCGCTGTGTCTAACGGCCGGGGCTTACATTTGTATATGCATTAGGCTGGCACACCCTCTCGGTCCTTCCTTTCCACCCTCCTCAACATTTACTGCTGTTTGAGCTTTGCACAGGTGTATTAACGATCCAGCAGATGTTCATTATACAAACAGTTGGGGAATAGGGAGCAATCTGCCATGAGCATTCCTAATCAGGAGGGTGGGGAGGAAGGACAGAGAGGTTGTGCCAGCCTAGTGCATATACAAATGTAAGCCCCAGCCGTTAGACACAGCGCTGCTGGATTAAAAGTTATTTTTATGACAATAACTGCATCACCTGCTGAACGGACCCCAGGACAGATCTTGAATTAAAAGCAGCTATCTGAAGGTACAAGTGGTTTGGAGGGGTCAGATTGTGGGTACAGAATTGCTTTAACTGTGGTTGCCTGCCGCTCCATATGGCGGACTCCCTTTAAAGGTGCCTATACTATACCTATACTGTAAATAAATGATTAAGCCGACTGTTATTGCTCCTGACCTCCCCATACACACTGCCAAATGTTCATCTTTTCTCTATGAGGAGGAGTATGCAACAGCCAGACAACTCTGGCGCCGGCTTAGTCCTCGGACTACAAAAGTGTAGGGCATTAAAAATCCATCACATCTGACCCTTATCTTCACCTACTTATTCTGTAGTGAGTTCGGCCAACTTTAATTCTAAGTTTATAGGGGCTTATTTGTTGTCTTCAGTCTTGTTTTGCTACTGAGTTTAGACAATGAAAAAGGAATGTGGATAAACGTGTCAAGGGTTAGAAAAATATCAGCTATGCTATTCTTATGTTCTACCACCCCATCTAAGGGTCTTTTTATACACACACACACACACACACACACTTTATATGGCAGGTTTTTTTTAAGCCAAGGCCAGGAACAGACTATAAAAAGAGAACAGGTCATAAAGGAAACAGAGATTTCCCCCTTTTCAAATCCATTCCTGGCTTTGGCTTCAATAGTCTGTCAGATAAATCTGTGTGTAATAGAGCCTTAAAGGGGTTATCCAGCGCTACAAAAACATGGCCACTTTCTTCCAGAGACAACACGACTCTTGTCTCCAACTTGTGCAGGGTTTTTCTACTCAGTTTCATTGAAGTGAATGGAGCTTAATTGCAAACCACACCTAAACTGGAGACAAGAGTCGTGTTGTCTCTGAAAGAAAGTGGCCATGTTTCTTTAGCACTGGATAACCCCTTTTAGGGTCCTATTCTACGGGCCGAGTAGGGCCCGATCAACGATGTAAACGAGTGGCGATCTGCTAGATCGCCATTCGTTTACTGAGCCTATTCCACAGCCCGATGATCGTTGACCGAGGGCCACACTCAGCCAATCACAGGCCGCGGAGGTCCCGGCCTGAGATTGGCTGAGTGCTCCGTCAGCTGACCAGCCATTCTGACGATAGAGCGTGCGGGTAATGTATGCTGCTGCTTGTGAAATCGTCGGTCTCCCGCCGTGCACCGCTATTCAACCGTAGCGATGCGCGGTGGGGGAACGATGATTTTAGGTCTGGCCCTAAATGAACGATCAGCCGATGACTCGATCATCGGCTGATCGTTCTCTCTATTTCACCGAACGATAATCGGCCAAATCGAGCCAAATGGGGCCGATCCGGCCGATTATCGTTACTGTGGAATAGACTTTAGACTCTTTGTCTGGCTGTGATTGCATCTGGCACCAAGCAGATTCCTGTCCCTCCCTTCAAGTTAAGCCCCATATCTTTCCCACACACAGCTGGTATGTGCAGAAAAGTAAGGTGGGATCCCGGCATCTGAACCAGATGGCTTTAATATTTTTGTTACAGTTTTCTCTCTTCTGGAGTGCGTCAGATATATCTACTCCATACACAACTTTTTTTTTTTTTTTTTTTTTTTTAAGGCTCTGCATGAGTTCTTTTGAATTTGTATCTGGGATGATAAAAACTTATTCTTTATGGAAAGTACCTGTTTACTATAATGTTGGCTGTTTCTCCTCACAGATGGAAGTGCAGGCCCCTCCTGGACAGATTGTTGGCTACATAAAACAGAACTGGCACCCATGTCTACCCAAGTTTACTATACAAAATGATAGAGAAGAAGATATCTTCAAATTGCATGGACCTTGCATCCCGTGTAGTTGCTGCTCAGATGTGAACTTTGAGGTATTGTTCTAAAGATTTTTTTTTTTTTTTTTTGGTGACATTAAGAAGTGCTAGTTAGTGTCACATTAATCTCGCACCAAAACAGTAGAGAGAGTGTGTGAACCCTAAATATTGGGGACCATGGTATATATTGGATTTCTGGCAGGGATATTTACTTTTTTTTATGTACAAATATTGTTATCAAATTTGATTTGAGCTAAAAATGTTATAAGGCGGAAGTGTTTTCCCCTTGAGGAGAGTTCTGGTGTATGGAGCCTTTATAAATGGGCAAAAAGAAAGCAAGTCTGCTTACCATATTCATGCATGTAGTATGTGGTTCCTAGGGTGGCGGCACAGAAGTTGAATAAACTTATGCTGATTTGCAATGGTGATCCAGCACAAAAAAAAGCGATTCTTCAGCTCCGTAGCAGGAAAACTTCAAGCTTTATTTAGTGCATGTTAAAATCCAGATACAGTGGTTTAAGAGTAACTTGGATTGAGAGTGTTTTGCAAGAGCTCACAGTTTTTCAAAATTGTGACTTGGTTTAAGAGCATTGCTTTGGTTTAAGAGCTCCCTGTACTGGGTGGGAGGGGGAGCGGGTGATGGGCATGGTCTGCATAGCGGGGTCTACAGCCCTGTACTCTGACCCAGTAGGTATCCCTCACTTTCCAAATCATAGCAGATCCACTTAAGACTGGGGCTTGCATCAGGGGACAGGACTGTGGAGGTAATCTCTCCATAGCTATAACCACTCTCTCCCGGACAGAGAGTGCTGCATGTATGTGCCCACATCTGCCCTGCTCATTCCTTCATACTCCCTGCAGTCTCTGTCCGCTCTTGTGTTTCCCATCCTCTCCATTACTGTACAGTAACTTAGAATATCACATATTCAGCTGTTTAAATGTTTAATTTGTTTTACATGCTGTTCAGAATTTTAAAAAAATCATTATTTTGGGATTTTTGGAACCAATTGTCTGCATTTCAATTATTTCTTATGGGAATACTTTGCTTTGCTTTAATAGTTAGCACGGTCCCGGAACAAATTTTGCTTGTAATCCAAGGCACCCCTGAAACGTGCTGGCATTTGCACTATTCACACTAATACAAAGCATAAACTCCTTAATGGTGGCATAATATAATGTGCACTAAGCATTTTTAGTGGCACCTTATAGGTAATCTCCTACAAACAAGGATTAACTACCAGGTCTCAGCCGTCTTAACCCTTTGAGGACCAGGCCCAAAATGACCCAGTGGACCGCGCAAATTTTGATCTTAGTTTTCGTTTTTCCCTCCTCCCCTTCTAAGAGCTCTAGCACTCTCAGTTTTCTATCTACAAGCCATGTAAGTGCTTGTTTTTTACAGGAATAGTTGTACTGTGTAATGGCGTCATTCATTTTACCATAACATGTACGATGGAATTCCAAATATATTATTTATGAAGATATAAATAGGTGAAATCGTAAAAAAGAATGCAATATGGTAATGTTTGGGGGGTTCCTGTGTCTACGTAATGCACTATATGGTAACAGCGACATGACACTATTATTCTATAGGTCAGTCCGAACACAACCATATGCAGGTTACACAGATTCTCTAATGTTATATATATATTTTTTTATGAAATCCTTTTTTTTGCCAATTAAATATTAATAAAATGTTCCTATTGTGACGCTTATAACGGTTTTATTTTTTCACCTACGGGGCTGTATGTGGAGTCATTTTTTCCGCCATGATCTCTAGTTTTTATTAATACCATATTTGTGAAGATCGGACGTTTTGATCACTTTTTATTGATTTTTTTTAATATATAATGTAACATAAAATCGGTAATCTGCGCACTTTTTCCCCTCTTTTCGTGTACGCCGTTTACCGGTCACAATGACGCTTGTTATATTTTAATAGATCGGACAATTCCGCACGCTACGGTATATTATATGTTTATCTATTTATTCATTTTTATATGTTTTATTTATATAATGGGAAAGGGGGGTGATTTAGACTTTTATTGGGGGAGGGGCTTTGGGGTAGTGTGTTAGTGTTTTGAACTTTTTTTTTTACACTTTTGAAGTCCCTTTGGGGGACTTGTACATACAATACTTAGATTTCTACACTGATGAATGCTATGCCATAGGCATAGCATTGATCAGTGTTATCGGCGATCTGCTCATTGAGCCTGCCTGTGCAGGCTCAGTGTAGCAGATCGCCGATCGGACCGCACGGAGGCAGGTAAGAGACCTCCGGCAGTCCGTTTCAACGATCGGGACCTCCGCAGTCACACTGCGGGGGTCCCGATCGGTAAGTGACAGGGGACTCCCCCTGTCACTTACACTTAAACGCTGCGGTCGCGCCGTGATCGCGGCGTTTAAGGGGTTAATGACACGCGGCAGCGCGATCGCTGCAGCGTGTCATTGCCGGTGAGGTCCCGGCTGCTGATTGCAGCCGGCCCCCACCTGCTATGAAGCGCGCTCCGCTCCAGAGCACGCTTCATAGCGGGAGAAACACCCAGGACGTAAGGTTATGTCATGGGTCGTCTGGGGACAGACTTCCATGACGTAACCCTACGTCCAGGGTCGTCTAAGGGTTAAAGGAGAACACTGTTGGCATCGAAAAATAACATAAGTGACCTTTAATATACATTATACAATTTCATTTTAAAGGTGGTTTGAGCATTTACTTGCAGGGACTCTGCCTCAAATAGGTAGCAAAAGGTGCTAACAGAAATTTTATGTAATGCTAAACTTATAACCCTGTACATACGTATACATTATAACAATTCCATGTCTTGTTTTCACAACACTTCCTACTTTTATTTCCTCTTCTTAGCTGAAGTCACTTGATGAGTCCTCTGTACTTGGAAAGGTTTCAAAACAATGGTCTGGGGCTGTGAAGGAGTATTTTACAGATGCTGACAACTTTGGCGTTCAGTTCCCAATGGATCTTGATGTAAAGATCAAAGCCGTCATTCTTGGTGCCACCTTCCTTATTGTAAGTAACTCCCTATATCCCCCCCCCCCCCCCCTCCCAAGTCTATGGCTTGTGTAGAAATGATATAGAATTCATATTTTATATATAAAAAAAAAAAATTCTCCACAATTTTTAAAAACTTGTAAATGTATTTTGATTTGTACTTTTTAATTTGAAGTTAGCTAAACTAGGGAGAACTGGTTGTTTTAGAACACAACAAATGCAAAGACACACCACCAGTTTCCTACCTAAGGGTCCTATTCTACGGGCCGATGAGGGCCCGATCAGTAATGTAAACGAGCGCCAATCTGCTAGATTGGTGCTCGTTTACTGGGCCTATCATACGGCCCGATAATCGTTTAGCGAGGGCTGCAGGGACATTGTTATGAATGTCCTTGCAGCCCTTGTTTAACCCCTTAGTGACCGCCGATACGGCTTTTTACGGCGGTCACTAAGGGTCCTTATTCTGCTGCCATCAGCTTTTTACGGCGATGGCAGAGAATAAGGCTGCGGGGCCCCCAACGGCCCCCACCCCACCCCTCCAGCTACCTGAGGTAGCTGAGGGGTTGGGGCAGTGTGTGGGGTCCCCCCCCCCCCCCCTAACCGCTATTAACGTTACAGCGGCGGCCGTCGGTAAAGGGGATTACCGGTTCCGCCGCCGCCTTTCATCTCCCCCCGCCGTGAATGTACCGGAGGTAGCGGAGAGCATTGGGCAGTCATCGGGACCCCCCCTGTGGGGTCCCGGTACAAGCGATCAGCGGTATATACTATATACCGCTGATCTCTTGTACCATGTGCTCCCGGCACTTTTTATCCCCTGTCACTATAAATGATTGGTGACAGGGGATAAAAAGTGATGTCACGCCCCCTACCCCTTATACGTTACCTGATCCTGGAGCTCTTTCCTCTTCGGCGTCTTGGCTGGTTATGAAGTGCGCATGCGCTCCACAACCAGCCAACTCTGAAAATTTAAAGTGACAGAGACAAATTTGGTCTCTGTCACTGAATTATGATTACTGTGATAGAAAATATCACACTAATCATAGTAATACAGTGAAAATGAATGTGTAAAGTACAAAAAGTGACAAACATACAAAAAATAAAACACACACATTTTTTTATTATAGTAATAATTGCAGTTTACTCCCAAATTACCCCTAATCCCCCCCCCCCCCCCAGATTGCCCGTAACCACCGCACGTTGCCCGTAACCACCCCAAATTGCCAGGTACCCACCCCAGATTACCTATAAGCACTTCAGTTTATCAGTAACAATCCCAGATTGTCTGTAACCCTTCCAGGTTGCACATAACCCCCCCAGGTTCCCCGTAATCACGCCAGATGATTACATGTAACCCCCCAGATTGCATGTGGCCACGTCACGTCGCCTGTGGCCACGCCACGCCGCCTGTGGCCACGCCACGTCGCCAATGACCCCCTCCAGATTGCGGTGCCCACCCCAGATTGCCTATAAGAACTTCAGTTTATCCGTAACCACCCCACATTGCCCGTATCCACCCCAGATTGTCTGTAAGAACTGCAGGTTGCCCGTAGCCACCCCACGTTGCCCGTGACCACCCCATGTTGTCCGTAACCACTCCAGATTACCTGTAACCACCCCAGGTTGTCCGTAACCACCCCACATTACCTGTAATCTCATTTTTTTATTTTATTTTAGTAACTGCGCTATTCTAATAACCATTACTAGCTGCGGTTTTGCTCCAGTAAATTGGCGCTCCTTCCCTTCTGAGCCCTGCTGTGTGCCCATACAGTGGTTTATGCCCACATATGAGGTACAGTTTTACTCAGAAGAACCTGCGTTACAGATTTTGGGGTATGTTTTCTCTCCTGTTCCTCGTCAAATTGAGAAATTTCAACATCATATTTGAAAAATTCGAGTTTTTCATTTTTACTGGTTAATTTTGAATACTTTCCTCTAATACCTGTGGGGTAAAAATGGTCACCACACCCCAAGATGAATTCTTTGAGGAGTGCACTTTCCAAAAAGGGGTGACTTTTGGGGGGAATCTATTTTGCTGACACTACAGGGGCTCTGCAAACGCACCTGGCGCTCAGAAACTTCTTCAGAAAAATCTGCACTGAAAATGCTAATTGGCGCTCCTTCCCTTCTGAGCCCGGCTGTGTGCCCATACAGTGGTTTACGCCCACATATGGGGTACTATTGTACTCAGGAGAACCTGTGTTACAAATTTTAGGGTACTTTTTTCCTCTTGTTCCTCGAGAAATTGAGAAATTTCAAACTAAACGAACATATTATTGGAAGAATTCGAGTTTTTCATTTTTACTGTCTTCTTTTGAATACTTTCCTGTAATACCTGTGGGGTCAAAATGGTAACCACACACCAAGATGAATTCTTTGAGGGGTGCGCTTTCCAAAATGGGGTGACTTATGGGTTTTTTTCTCTCTGCTGACACTACAGGGGCACTGCAAACGCACCTGGCGCTCAGAAACTTCTTCAGCAAAATTTGCATTGGAAAAGCTAATTGGCGCTCCTTCCCTTCTGAGCCCCGCTGTGTGCCCATACAGTGGTTTACGCCCACATATGGGGTACCGTTGTACTCAAGAGAACCTGCATTACAAATTTTGGGATGCTTTTTCTCTCCTGTTCCTTTTGAAAATGAGAAACTTTAATCTAAACGTATATATTGGAAAATTTTAATTTTCCATTTTTTTACTGCCTAATTGTGAATACTTTCCTCCAGCCCCTGTAGGGTTAAAATGCTCATTATACCCCTAGATTAATTCTTTAAGGTGTGTAGTTTCCAAAATGGGGTCACTTATGGGGGTTTTCAGGATACCAGACTTCTAAATCCATTTAAAAAAAGAACTGGTCCCTAAAAAAATCAGTTTTGGAAACTTTCACGAAAATGTGCTAATTTGCTGATAAATTTCTAAGCCCCATAACACCCTAAAAAAGTAAAATATGTTTACCAAATTATGCCAGAATAAAGAAGACATATTGGTAATGTGACTTAGTAACTAATTTATGTGCTATGACGTTCTTTTTTTAGAAGCAGAGAATTTCATAAAATGCAAATTTATTAAATTTATTTTGATGTTTCTCACAAAAAACACACAAAGTAGTGACCAAATTTTGCCACTATCATAAAGTGCCATATGTGACAAAAAAACAATCTCAGAATCGCTAGCATACGTTAAAGCGTCACTGAGCTATAAGAGCATAAAGTGAGACAGGTCAGATTTTGAAAAATTAGCCTGGTCATTAAAGAGAACCAATCACCTAAAATTCACTATCCCTATTAGGGAGAGAGGACCTTTGATAAGTCTATCTATGAAGATACAGACTGCCTTTGCAGTCTGTATCTTATTCTTTACCTAATTCTTCCTCTTCTGTGAAGTAATGCCGGGCGCCGCCATCTTTTTGACGTCACGCTGGAACGCACCACTGGAACGCAATTGACGTCATCAAGATGGCGGCAGCCAGCATTAATGCACCGGAACAAAGGAGCAGGTAAAGTATAAGATACAGACTGCAAAGGCAGTCTGTATCTATACGAAGTCTATTTATGAAGATACAGACTGCATTTGCAGTCTGTATCTAATACTTTACCTGCTCCTTTGTTCCGGTGCAGTAATGCCGGCCGCCGCCATCTTGATGACGTCACGTGCGTTCCAGCGTGACGTCAAAAAGATGGCGGCGGTCGCCATTACTGCACCGGAACAAAGGAGCAGGTAAAGTATTAGATACAGACTGCAAAAGCAGTCTGTATCTTCATTTTGTCTATTTATAAAGATACAGACTGCCTTTGCAGTCTGTATCTTATACTTTACCTGATCCTCTTGTTCGGTGCAGTAAGGCCGGTGCCGCCATCTTGATTACGCTACTTGCGTTCCACCGCTGGAACACAAGTGACGTAATCAAGATGGCGGCGCCCGGCCTTCCTCCACCGAACAAGAGGATCAGGTAAAGTATAAGATACAGACTGCAAAGGCAGTCTGTATCTTCATTTTGTCTATTTATGAAGACACAGACTGCCTTTGCAGTCTGTATCTTATACTTAACCTGATCCTCTGGTCCGCTGTAGCATGGTCGGGCGCCGCCATCTTGATTTAGTCTCTTGCGTTCCAGCGGTGGAACGCAAGTGGCGTCATTAAGATGGCGGCGCCCGGTCTTGCCGCTTTGCATGACGGGAGCTTCCTGTCTCGCGCCGGCTCTTTTAAAAAGAGCCGGCGCGAGACAGGAAAGTAAAAAGTAAATATTTTAAAAACGCAACCAAAAAAATAATTATATTTACAAATATTAATAAAATAATGAAATACATCTAATTAGGGAAAAAAAATGTTTGATTATCATCCATGATTGGTTCTCTTTAAGGCCCAAACTAGCTGCAGCACGAAGGGGTTAAACACCATGCTTTACCGAAGCATGTTGCAGGGCTTCTCCTGCGCTCCTTCTTTCTCTCGGTCCCGCGCGCAGCAGCATCAGCTTCGTTGCAGCCTTTCTTAGCTGACAGACTGCTCAGCCAGTCACTGGCCGCGGCGGTCCTGGCCAGTGATTTGGCTGAGCTGTCTGTCAGCTAAGACAGGCCGCAACGAAGCTGATGCTGCAGCACGCAGGACCAGGAGTAAAAGCAGTGCAGGAGAAGACCTGCAACATGCTTAGGTAAAGCATGGTGTTTGTAAAATTGTCGGCCGCCCGCCGCACATTGGTATTCCACGCAGTGATGCACAGTCTGTGCCTGATTTTCGGTTTGAACCTAAATAAATGATCAGCTGATGACACGGATCATCGACTGATTGTTGTGTCTGTTCCACGGAGCGATAATCGGTTAAGCCGGTTATCGCTCCGTGGAATAGGACCCTTAGGCTATGTTCACACACACTATTTATGCTCAGTAATTTGCTCAGTATTTTTTTTTTTTTTTCTCCAACCAAAACCAGAAGTGGACTGAAAACACAGAAAGATGTTCACACACTATTGAAATTGAGTGGATGTCCGCCATTTAATGGCAGTTGATGTCTGTTATATTCGACGATCAACATTGTCCCTCTGATTTGGTGCCATTCTTCTGGAGATCTGCTAGGCTCTGTAGTTGTTATGGCCGTTATTTAGTATATGTAAATCAGCATGTCTGGCGCACTGGAGGCGGGTTAGTGCATCAGACGTGCTTATTTTTTTAAGATGTGGCAATTTTGACAGCTGTACCTGCCACTCGCAGACTGTTCAGTTGTCAGTATACTATGTATGGGGCTCTCCCGATTGTACACTGATCGACAATATAAAATCCCCACCTGACCCCTTTGTTTCAGGAGAGAGAAGCTGCATAGAGTTCTCTCACTGCAGCTTACCCCCTCCACATAGAGAATACAGGAACACTGTACTTAAGTTTCCTGTGTCCTTATCACAGTTAGGGTATATTCACACTGAGTAAATCAGACGGAAACACGCCTGCCTCAGTGTGCTATAGCCTGTGTAGGGGAGAGCTGGCACGCCTCCGCTGCCGCCGATCGCCGTTCATAGAAGCGGCATGCCACTCCTCTGAGTGGTGAGCGGCGGCAGCTATGGAGTAGTTTGTGGCTACATACTCTAGTTTATCATTAGATCTATAGTTAACTTCTGGTAACATGCTCTGTTAAGCACAATGACAAACAGTCCAATTCACTGTGAGGAAACAGGAAACCAGAGGCAACAGTTGTGACATTATAGTAAAGAGAAACTGAAATGTATCTTCTAGCAGGATGTTGGCTTGTCTTCAAAAACTGCAGTTGGGTAAGGCTCTTTTCACACTGGCATCACTTACATTTTCTCAGAAGCCATACTAGATCTTTCTCTCGTAAAGTGTACCAATCATTTCAAAGGCATGGCAGGATATGTTGTCCAAACTCTGGCAAGTAAGCCGTCCTTATGTAAAGCGATCAGTTGACTGAACTGCCGGAAACGCCTTAAGCCCCTAATACACCGGGCGACAGAGAGGAGCAAATAAGTGCTATCAGCGCTCGCTTGCTCCTCTTTCCCTGTTCGCTGCCGCCGCTATTGCACGCATCAGCAGCGAGTGGGTGAGTACAGGGGGGGCCATAGGGAGCTGTGGGGGGGCTGCCCGGGTGATCGCTTGATCGTCCGGGCAGCCCATAGCATTTAGCAGTGGTCTGCTGCTGCCGCACCTATCCCACGGAGCGACGGCAGCAGATCGCTGCTATATTAGTCGTTTGTCTTAAAACATGCTTAAAGACAAACGACAGCAACGATCAACCAACATTGTTCATGTCGGCTGATCAATGCCTTGTATTACACAAGACGATTATCAGGCGAATGTGGCCGATATTCATTTTGTGTAATAGGGCCTTTAGACTGCATTGTAAGTATAGTGCAGTCTATGGCTCTCCTGGCAGTTCCATTGACCGTCAGGTAAGTTGTCCACTTTCAAAGCAAGCAGAGTTTTGACAGCATATCCTGCCATGCCAGTGAAATGATTGGTGCACTTACACAAATCCTGGTTGATCCCTGTGCCTCATAACAGTCCCTCAGGTTTTTGCAGGGTTTCAGGTTAATTGCCAGAACAAAGTCCAGCCATATTTTTAAGGTCTCTTGTGGTCTTTTGTTCTTTTCATACATTTTAAATTGTTACTGTCATTTAACAAAACTCTTAACATGTCTGGTGTTGCTGACTACTGAAGTATCTTTCCTGGCTTCCCGATCGCCCTGTCTCACTGCACTACATAGGCTCCATAGACTTACTATAGAATCCACATTCTGCAGTTATTGGGAGAGGAGCACTTCTCCTGGTTTATTTCATCAGTTGTTGGGGTTTGAATACCCAGAACCCAACCGAGCAAGACATTTCACCTTTCAAAAGTTTTATTTAGTGACACCAATATATCTACAGCTCAAAACACATTAGCGGCATTTACTGTGAGCTGTAAAATTTATCTAATGACCTTGACATTGTGATATTAGTTATGTCATGACCTAATAACAGGCTGTTTTCCTCCTTTTTGGGGACACCTGTTAATGTGCAAGTTTGTTTACTGCCTAGTGTATGCTCCATTTGTCTATAGTGAATCTCTATCTTTAATACAGATTTCAATGAAAATGTTGCCACCTGCTGGTCATCTAGTGCTACTAGTCCTAACCCACTTATTTAAAGCGTAACTATAAAATATTTTGACCTTTTCAGTTTGTTAGCTTAGGTCATGATAAGAATTTTTGCAATATACATTAATAACCTAAAATGAACAATTCTCTAAATACATAAGGCTGATTATCCCCTTATAGCCCTCTCTGGCTCTGACTTATTTCTGCATTCCTGCTGGACACGCCTCCGTCCTGAGTGTACGGACTGTGACAAGAGGATCAGATAACAGCCCTGACACAGACATAAACAAATCCTCCTCCCCCCACCTCCTAGCAGCAGGTTCTCCCCCCTCCCCTCACAGAGGTGACTAAGCAGAGCTGAGGGTGTTGTGTGTGTGAGGAGCAGCACAGGGGAAGAGCTGGATGGAGGGACAAGTGTTTCCAGTGCTTCACCCAGGAGGCACATGCCACCATCACTCCAATGTACTGCATGAGGGAGAATGGGTGAGTCACTGAGGGAAGGACTACAAGTCCCAGCACAACACAGCTGTAGTCCTTCCATAGTACATATAGCACTCACTATCAGAGGTCTGCAGCAGGTGCTCCTACCTCCATGGCTGACATTATCCTACAGTGTAATGAGAGCAGATGACTGTATCTAATCCCACTATGTGTGATACTATCTGCTGGGGCTCTGTATCTAATCGTACATTGTGATACTGTATGCTGGGGCTGTATCTAATCCTGCTATGTGTGATACATCTGCTAAGGTGCTGGTCAGTGAATGGAGGGACCCAGCCAGGGAGATGAGGGATAGGCCACGCCCACATTCTCTCAGCCAGAAGAAAAATTCATTTATTCCTCTGAGCCAAACAACTGGGGATTCCTCTGAGCCAAACAACTGGGGATATCTCAGCGAGCGTACACGCTATCAGCGCAGTTTAGGGCTCTTTTTAAAGGGTAACACGAGGGCTTTTTATTTGAGGAATTTAATTTTTTGGCTATCGAAATTAACTTTTTTTTTTTTTTTTTTCCCTACAGGATTTCATGTTTTTCGAAAAATCAGGAGACAAAAATTAGAATGTAAAGCTGGATGAAAGAGAAAACAAGATTTGAAGAACTCTTCCTTTTTTTGTTTTTATTTTCTTTAAATATGCAGACTTTTTCTTTTTCCCGGATTCATAAAACACTCAGGTTTTGCATACTTTATTATCAGGGTGCTTTGACTTTTTTTATAAGTCATCTAGAAGTAAAAATGTGCAGAATGTGAGGTCTGTGTAGCTGGATATTCCAGCTGTCTTCCAGTACAACCATTGGTGTTGGAACCTTTGGGGTGACAGACCGGCATATTTTAATTACAAACACTGAGCCAAATCGAGCCGCATAAACACGTCTGAGGTTACTCTTTAGGTTTGGTTCACACAGCGTGATGGCTGTACATCAAAAAGGATGCTGACATATATCTTTGACATAAATCTAAATCTAAATCTCTGGTATGGTCCTTTCCATCCTGCTTAGAGGACTTCTCTCTGCTGATCAAGCACTCCAGTGCTTAGTTGTCCTTCTGTTTCATTATGAGGATATTGTATAGATGTAAAACAAAATATACTTTATTACAGAATATTAGAATGACTGAGTTTAGTGGTTGTTGGCATTTCAGTATTCACTTTTTGTACTACTATAAGATCTCTGCTTTTTAATAGTCTACCTCCCATATACCACTATAAAATGAATGTAATAGTTCATTAAACATACAATTAGTTTGTAAATTTCTCAGCATCCTTGTGCAGGAAGTATCAATGTGATACATAACTGTACTGCACGTTAGATTTGTACGAGCTTTAAAGGAGGAGGGCATTTACAAAGCAAAATGAACATATTCACTAATCCAGGTTTAAATAAGTTTAGTGCAATTTTTATATTGAGTGTTTCATTTATTTTTCTACCCTAAGCCAAAGCTAGGAGTGAGTGCTATACCTTTTGGTACTAGTCTTGACATTGACTAACCATAAATGCCTTAACCACTTCTAGATCATCATGATCAGATATATTGGTCTGATAGTAACACAACAGTCGCTGCCTTCTCTCTGAAGAGCCCGACTGTCTCTGACCACCACTTAGAACCGTCCTTGTAGAGGATTGTGAACTGTCTGGATGATTATAGTCACCAGAGGTCTTTAAGTGGTTTAATGCTGTGTCATAATAACTGGTCTGTGTAAACTTATGCACTCTTTGCTCTAATTCCTCCAGGCCTAGTGCTAGTTTGGGTGCTTTTGAGAAAAATCAACTTGTATGTTTTACCTCATAGTTTACTAGTACTAGCAAAGGGAATTTTATTATGCAGGGTTATTGTGTATAATTCACTACTGTGTGTTGCCTGCTTGAGCTTGTCGGTATAAGACAGGTCCCCAACCAGTGGCTTGGGAGCCACATTTGCCGTTCACACCCTCCCTCTCTTCCCCACCCACACACATAATTATTGTGGCTCACTATCTAAGCCTTAGCAGTTGTTAGAACTTGACATCCACTGTATGAATATTAGACACATTCTATCAACGGGACAGTACCAATTTGGGTGGTGTAATACCAGGGTATTTTATACTTAATACATGGCTCCTAACCACCACTTAAAGCTGAATGTGGCTTTCAAAATGTAAAAGGTTGGGGACTTCTGCCTTATAGTATGTTCACATACAGTAAGCCAGCAAAATGGTATGCCAGTGTATTCCATGAGGCATTTTTTAGACGAACGGAAGAAATTCCATTTAACTATAGGAGAGAAACGTTGCAGTTTGCAGGAAATAAAAAAACCAAACCCTCATTATGCTGAGTTTTGAGAAAAAACTGCCAGAGTAAAATGCCACAGAAAAATGCTTAAAATTCCATTGACTCACGGATAACATCCAACTGCTGTGTTTTTGCTTAAAAATTAGCCAGTGTGAAACCAGTCTCGGTGTATACTTGCATGCTTACTCTCTGTTAGACTACATTCAGTATGCATTGGTATACTGCTTTGCTGACGAATACCACAAATATAATGTGGTTCTAGGTGTTGCCATACCCTTATTCTGTGCCTGTAAAAAAAAAATCTAGAATGCTGTATTGTTAAATGTTAGTCAAAAAATATTTACCAAAGTGTCTGTGAAACCTATAGCCTTCTGGGATCGCTATTCCACTAATATTCTATCTGGAATATTACATTTTTAAACTTTCTTAAAATGTTCATCTCTATATTCAAGGCAAGGTTTGTGCAACTGTTTTTTTTTACATCTTAGAGTGGTGTTTCTACCCAACACATCACACTTTTTCTGTACATTTTTACTTATTTTATACTTCACTTTTTATGTGTTTTAAACTTGTGCAAACTCCTTTTCAAAAAATAAAAAAAATTCTGTTGCATACAATGCCATTACTAGGTTTTATGAATACTTGACATACCACGTGTGAAATGATTTTGTAAATACATCTAAACCGTTAAATCACATGTTCTGTACATTTTATATTTTGATCTAAAGATACTGTTTTCCATGTGTTAACATTTTGTCTATCCATAGTTAATCTTTATTGTACTATATTCATGTAAAGTCGACCAGAGCTTGATCAGATGAAGGTTCAACAAATGCAAAAGTAATAAGGCACATACAGCAGAGCCCAGTACATGAATGACGTTCAGTCCCCCACATGTATAGGATATCTGCTTTGAGTATTCCATGGAGCATGCCCCAATAAAAATTACTATATAGTAGAGAACTTGTGCAGCTTTATGGCTCCATACAAAATCAAGCTATATTACTACAATGTTTGAGCCCTTATAAGTTAAACTTTTTTTTTACCAACTTCATATAGCCGCATATTTCAGTAAGTTTAAGATGTTATGAATAGATGTACAGTAGGCCTTTTCACATTCATTTTTTGACTTTGGGCATTAGAGGATATCAACTCAGAATTATTCTTAACTGGTATTACTTTACTGTTGATCATTCCAATATTGTGATCACTACTTATTCTTACAGTGCAAAGCTATTTGTCTTATTTTATGCACATGGTTTAAATATGCAGAATTTATATTTGCTAAGCCTCCATGGAAACTTCATATATAGCAGATTTTAAGCAGGTGGAATATCATGGGCAGAGATTAGCCTACTTGCAGTAGGTCCGGGTTCCCTTGATCCCTAACATTCTTCATTTGACTCCCAGTGGTTGGAGAAGTTGTATGTACCCCTAGGGAGTCCCAGAAGCTGTGTTCCAAGACTCCATAAGGCTGCATCTAACTTCTCCAGCCACCGGGAGTCAAATGCGGAGGGTTCTGATAGACCCAAACTTACTAGACGTTGGTTCCTCTTTATTCATGGGGTAAAAGAAGCAAAATGGCATACGTTAGCTCTGCTAGCCTTGTTTAGTTACTTAAGCCTTTCTGGTTAGTGCACTATTTGTACCACTTTAGTATAGTCTCTTCCACCTTTTTACCGTGTGTCATTGACAAGTGAAGTGCCTAAAGAACGTCGATTACTGTCAATCTCTTAATTCAACAAGTAAAAGTTACTTATGTCTGAAGCAATTTATCACTATAGTCAATGCGTTGTATCTATAGAGCTATAAAACAAGTGTCTTATACTTTGTATAAATTATAGTGTATAAGATTGAAATAAATGTGAGCATTTTAACCCAAATTGTGTGCGTGTGTTTATATGTGTAACATGAAATGTCACACCCTGTATAGGTCATTCTCTCTAGCTGAAAGATGATAGCTCTGTAGTCTAAGACCAATTCTATTTACAGCATCCATAGTATGCAGTGATGCTATAGCAGCAGGACAGTTGCTGCTGGTTTGCTGGTAAAGTTCTGTATGTGCTTTCTTGAGAATGTAAACATTGCTGTCTATATATAGCAAGAAAGAAAAACTGAATGAGGGGGTGGATTTATCAAAATGCTTGTATTAATGAGGCTTTGCACTGGCTTCTGACTCGCCAGATCTATTAAAACACTCGCACATATGAATACAATGGTGAATTAAATGCTTATGCACTGTGCTTTTATAATCTATGCTAGCTTTGAGATGGCGTAGTGCAAATTTTGGGAGTTTTGATTTTACTTTGTAAACTCCATTGTAAAATTGGTATGTTAGCGTTACCTGTAGGAACCATAAATCAATATTAATATTTATATGTATAACAACTCTTTAAATAGAATCGGAATGTGTCTAAGTGTTGCGTGAGCCAGTCACAGAGTAGAGGTTTTTGTTACCTTTTACTACCTTTTATAAAAAGCTAATCTTTTAAAAGCATTCACTGTGCTGGATCAGTTATATTTGAATTGTTCAGACACTTCAGCACATTGCAATATTTATATATTGTGTGTGTTTCGTTTTTGTTATTTTTAATCAGCCTTTCTAAGAAATCGGTCAATTGCACATACAGTGCAGTTTATAAAATACACATGAAAGTAATTTTCAAAGCAGACACAAAAGCTTTGGGATGCCATGACCTCATCTTTCATTGTTTGTGTCACTAGGGGAGCCAATCTGACATCAGTAATGCAGCCTTAAACCATCTAGATGGTGATGTCAGTGTTGGCGGCAGCAGCATTTAGAGGGTAAATACCAGCACTGCAGCTGACTCAGCCACCAGCTGCTACTATGGAGAGAGCTCGGCTTCCTCATTCCTACCACATTTACACCACCTACATAGATATAAACGTATCATGGGGCGATAAGGTGTTTTAATCACAGCCATTTAAGACTGATGCATAAAATCAACAGCTCTAGTTCTCGATACACAAACATAGTGGTAGCATGCGCCATACTGTAGAGTTCAGCGGTTTTAACCATTGTACTCATAGGATGTGATCAAACGCACTCTGCAAAAACATCTCATATGCTAGAAACAACCAAGCAAAAACTCAGATCGGGCCTATAAGTTAAAAAAAAAAAAAAAATTCTTTCACGCTGTACTGAGTTTTAGACAGTCTCTGCAAGTGCCATCAGCACAAACACTGTGTTGGAAGCTGGTTCAATAGTTGAGCTTTATTATACTCAATACTAAGGTCATTATGTGCAATGTCAGGTCTTGGTTACTAGGCTGGAATGGTGTAAAGAGACCTGGAGCAGAAGAAAAGCATTTGTTGGTATGATGAATCATGTCTGATCGACAAATATGGGTTTGGCATCACGTCTAGAGAAGAGATGTTAATGCTACAGCATACTAGGACACTTTAAGGATAATTTTATCCTTTCAACTTTGTCACAACAGTTGAAGAAAGTCTTGTTTAATAAATTTGACCCTGAGCACCAAGCAAATCATGGTCTGGAAGAACACAAGTTTGCAAAGAGCCCTGACCTTAAAGGAGAAGTCCAGCAAAATTTTTTATTAAAGTATTGTATTGTCCCCCAAATGTTATACAAATCACCATTATACACTTATTACAGGAAATGCTTATAAAGTGCTTTTTTTTCCCCTGCACTTACTACTGCATCAAGGCTTCACTTCCTGGATAAATTGGTGATGTCACGACCCGCCTCCCAGAGCTGTGCGGGCTGTGGCTGCTGAGGGACACAGGGCAGCACAACCACAGCTCCAGCAGCCACAGCCCGCACAGCTCTGGGATTTGGGTCGTGACATCACAGTTTTATCCAGGAGGTAAAGTCTTGATGCAGTAGTAAGTGCAGGGAAAAAAGCACTTTATGTGTATTTCCCGTAATAAGTGTACATTCGGGATTTGTATAACTTTTGGGGGGGCAATACAATACTTTAATAAAAATTTTCGCTGGACTTCTCCTTTAACCCCAGAAAACATTCTTCAAATGCCAACATAAGCCAGTTGCTTGACCTCAAAAATGCTCTTTGGCACAAATTCAACACAATTCAAATCTCATGGAAAGCTAGCCATCCCAGAAGAGACTTTGTAAATGTTAGCAACAGGCTCATACTACTTAAAGGGGTATTCCACTCGGATAAATTCAGGTAAAATTCAGTCCATATGTCATTACCTTTTTCTGTTGCTGGAGACACAGAAAACCGAGTCTAAGCAGTTCACTCTGTCTCCCCCTATGTAAACTGTTTCCCTGGCCGGGATAGTTAATTGAAGGTCAAGTTACTTGTGACCTTGTTGTGATTAAATTGTGTGGAGTAATATGGGCACCACCACCATTACGAGATCGATACAATCAACTGGCACCGGACAAAAAGTAACAAATCCAGTTTTAGGCAATCTGACAGACTGTGTGGCATAAAGGGTGCAAAAGCAACAAGTATGATGATGGCATGTAGATGGGGAAAATAAAGAGTTGTGCACTCACCCCTAAGAGCACTTGAACAAGTCTTCTGCTGGTCCTCGCTAACAGTGAAGATATGAATTAAAATGCTGTTATTGGTGAGTGCTTTATTTATCTCATCATTGTGCCTCTGCATGAATAACACAGGCCTAATTTTATTTTCATGGGTGATAATGCTCCAGCTCATCAAGGTCACAACATTAGGGATTAGCTGCTGAAGGCTGGGTACCTCAAATGGAGTTGCCGACACTTTCTCCAGACCTGAGTCCCATAGAAAAATTATGGGAACAGCCGAGGCACCATATAGAGGCTCGTAACTGTGTACCTTAGAACCTTAATGACCTGAGAGACGCCCTTTAAGAAGAGTGGGATGCCATGTCTCAGCAAACAATAAGTCAACTTGTGAACAGCATGAGACACCATTGTCGAGCTGTAATTAATGCTCTAGGACACACGACAAGTTATTGAGACATTTACATTTCTGTTGGGGTATACCCACCACTGTTGTTGGCTTTTGTTTCAATAAATTGTTTGAGATGAGGAAATCACCATTGCTGCTTCTACTAAAATGCTCTACTTTTATAATGTAATACCACTGTAGCAGCAACTTTTTACATTTTCCATGAATTTCACCCGCAAGCCAAATATCCCTAACATTTTGTGAGTAGTGTGTGTGTGTATGGAGGTTGGCATCCATGGTGCATGCCATTTTTTTTTTTTTTTTTAAAGAAAAAAATTAAAACTGCCTCTGCATCTGGATATTGCTGTTACCTGCTTTTTATGATGTCCGTGGTGTTGCATTGATCCCCTTTCATCCTCCTAATGTGGCAGCTTCCGGTGGATAGCATGCCTTTGGCACAGTCTCACCTTCTTCATACAACAGGCAGCTGAGTCATCCTGCTGGTGTCATGTAGACACAGAGCAATTTTTATTTAGTCTAACGTAAAATTTATATTTTGCCTGATCCAACGTGATGTTTATTTGTGCACCAATTCCTTTAAGCCGTTATCTGTCTATCCTTGCTCTTTAAGTTTGTGACTCATTTATGAAACTTGATGAAAATCCTCTGTCACTGCTTATTCTTGTGTTTCCATGCATCACAGACCTCTCAAGTCTTGAAAACAGATACTGCTGACAATACTGTCATTAGGAAACAACTTCACCTGTAAGACAGTCGCTTGGTGGATGACGTGAGTACCAGTATGTATCTAGTGATGTGGTGCAGAAAGTCACTTGTTTTCCTTCTTTAGCCTAACATTATACTCATAGTAACCTTTTTTTATCCCATCTTACGCATTATATGAGTGGTGTGGTATTGTTTCATAGTTCAATAATGTAACCGTCATGTACAGCCTACATTCATAATTTGCAAATTGTTCAAATTATGTTTATCTGAAAAACAAAGAAAATGAAAAAAATATAAATAATACTTTATTCCTTGTGGAATTAAAAAAAAAAGTTAAATTTAACCTATTTTTCATGTTTTATTTAAATTCAGATTCTATCACTTTCATGTGAGCTTACTCCCAGCTTTCCCATCAAACATCTTCCCTACTGTCCTGCCACCCCAGGCTACATAAGGATCCATCTCCTATCACTCAATGCCTGTGAAGTAAGGTTCCTGTAAGGTCTTCAACATTTTTGATTACCCAGTTTGTGCCCAGCTTGTACCTTGACCTCATCCGTCTGTCTTCCAGCTGTCCTGACCACTTACTGTTATATGAAAACTTTGTCATCCCTAACTTTCTAACTATTTAGCACTTGTGTGTCACCTTTGTCTGCTGTGACCTCTGCATGTCTGACTACATTTCTTGTCCCCTGTTTTGGCACTGTTCAATGGAATCTACAATTGTCAGCTGGCAAAATAGTGTACTCACAGGTTAGCGACCAGGGGATTCCCTGCAGTAAGGTCCACATCATTTAAACTCCTCTCATTTAAAGAGTACCTGTCATCATGTATACCACTGTGATGGTGTCATTGGCTCCAGGCACAGCCAATGCTAACTCAATTTCAGCCCTAGTTTCAATACTGCTGTTTGTACAAAATATCATCAACTCAAAGTGGCTTCCTGCACAGCATAAATGTCATGGACAGGGTGGGAGGGATGATGTTTGCTCACATAATAACTATGTTAAAAGGTGATAGGTTAGAATTTACATTCGCTCGGGTTTGCATCTTGTTTTCCTCCATGAAACCATTCTTCCAGGAACAGTACTTGTCTAGGTTATGACTGGTATTGCAGCTCTGTTCAATGAAATTAATAAGGCTGAGTTGCAATACCACACACTACCTGTGGACAGGTGTGTCAGTATTAAAGGGGTTATCCAGTGCTACAAAAATATGGCCACTTTCTTTCAGAGACAACACGACTCTTGTCTCCAGTTCAGGTGCGGTTTTCAATTAAGCTCCATTCACTTCAATGAAACTGAGCAACAAAACCCTGCACAAGCTGGACACAGGAGAGGGGCTGTCTTTAAAAGAAAGTGGCCACGTTTTTTTAGTGCTGGATAACCCCTTTTAAACTTTCTGGACTTGGACTTAAAAGGCCATGCATCACTAATTGTACTTTGCAATCACAGGCTGAATTTTTGCATAAAATATGCTGCGAAACTTAAAAAAAATTATATCCAAAATAAATAAAAAAAGCAATTCTTTTTCTTTGGGGGGGGGGAGGGAGATTCGTTTTTACGCCATGTGTCCTATGGGAAAACTGACATGTTATATATGTTCCTCAAGTTGGTACAATTAAAACGATATATAACATGTACAACTTTTATTGTATGTGATGGCTCGTAAAAAATTCAAACCATTGTTAACAAATATATGTTCCTTGAAATCGCTCCATTCCCAGGCTTATAGCGCTTTTATCCTTTGGTCTATGGGGCTGTGTGAGGTGTAATTTTTTGTGCCATGATGTGTTCTGCAACTTTTCTATCGGTTTTTATTTTTCGGGATTTGATGCGACCAAAAATGCACAATTTTGCACTTTGGCATTTTTTTGCGCTTACGCCATTTACCATGCAAGATCAGGAATTTGATAAATTTATAGTTCGAGCAATTACGCACGCGGCGATACTAAACATGTTTATTTATTTTTATTTATAACATGGGAAAAGGGGGGTAATTAAAACTTTTATTGGGGGGGGGGGGCGCTTTTTCTTAATAATAACACTTTCTTTTCTTTTTTTTATACATATACTAGAAGCTTCCCTGGGGGACTTCTAGTATATGCACACTGATCTCTCATAGAGATCTATGCTGTATAGGATCTTTCAAATCAACTGGTTTCAGAAATTTACTGTATATAGATTTGTCCCTACAGGAAATAATGTTTTCTTTTCAGTCTGACACAGTGGTTTCTGCTGCCATCTCTGTCCGAGACAGGAACTGTCCAGAGCAGGAAAGGTTTTCTATGGGTATTTGCTACTGCTCTGGAAGTTCCTGTCTTGCACAGAGGTGGCAGCAAAAAGCACTGTCAGACTGGAAAGAAAACAACATTTCCTGCAGGACATACAGCAGCTGATAAGTATTGGATTTTTAAATTGAAGTAAATTACAAATCTATATAACTTTCTGAAACTCTTTAAAGTGACTGTACCACCAGGCCCAGGCTGAAGCACTGGAGGCGGGTCGACCCACCCCCAGTGGGAAGAAACCCCAGCCCCTCCATGACTTGACTCCATTAGAATCAATGGAACCCTATCATAGAGGGGCTAGGGTTTCCTCCCACTAAGGGTGGGTCGGCCCGCCTCCAGTTCTTCTGCCTGGGCCTGGTGGTACAGTCACTTTAAAGTGACTCTGTACCCACAATCTGTCCCCCCCAAACCACTTGTACCTTCGGATAGCTGCTTTTAATCCAAGATCTGTCCTGGGGTCCGTTCGGGAGGGGATCCAGTTATTGTCCTAAAAATAACTTTTAATCCAGCAGCGCTGTGTCTAACGGCCGGGGCTTACATTTGTATATGCATTAGGCTGGCACACCCTCTCTGTCCTTCCTCCCCACCCTCCTCAACATTAACTGCTGTTTGAGCTTTGCACAGGTGTATTAACGATCCAGCCCATGTTCATTATACACACAGGTGGGGAATAGAAAGCAATCTGCCTGGAGCATTCCTAATGATGAGGAGGGTGGGGAGGAAGGACAGAGAGGTTGTGCCAGCCTAATACATATACAAATGTAAGCCCCAGCCGTTAGACACAGCACTACTGGATTAAAAGTTATTTTTATGACAATAACTGCATCCCCTGCTGAACGGACCCCAGGACAGATCTTGTATTAAAAGCAGCTATCTGAAGGTACAAGTGGTTTGGAGGGTTCAGATTGTGGGTACAGAGTCGCTTTAAAGTGACTGTACCACCAGGCCCAGGCAGAAGCACTGGAGGCGGGCCGACCCACCCTTAGTGGGAGGAAACCCTAGCCCCTCTATGATAGGGTTCCATTGGGCTGTATTACACAAGACAATTATCGTATGTAATTATTGTATGCAAATATAGTTTGTTCTTTTCCTGGGATCAGAAGGAGTAAACGATCTTAGTAACTATGATAATAACGATCGTAACTTGCGGCTATCGTTCTTTGTGTTATGATAAACAATTTCAGGTCGATCCCAAAAGAAATCGTTGTTTATCGTTAATCGGCGAAAACGAAAAATTGCTTTGTCTAATAGGACCCTTAGACCTAAAATTATCTCAGTTCCACCAATAAATGGATGATTGGATGAGCACCTGTCAGTCAAAGTACTATCAGGCTCTCTTACAATCAATTTGGTGAGAACTGATAGTATCTGCTTGAAATAGTAAGGTTCCTAAGCAGCTAAGACACTTGCTGTACTGTATATCTCTAGATATGTACAGGAGCCAGAAACATTCAAGCCCTCTGCCTCCCAAAACTTGACCTGTGCTGGGGTGCAGTGTGGGGGCAGGGGACTATCATATGGAGACAGGAAGATAAAGAAAAAGCAGAGAAAGGCACCAGAGAGTCTACACGCTGAGCTAAACCCACAGACTCCCTGAGTTCTTGTCATCAGCTTAGCCAATGTACGCCTGCTGTTATGACATTTCCGACTGCTGTCAAGCTGACTGCGCTGACTGAACCTAGACTGGACTTGAGAAAGAGTAAGATGAAGATTTTAATCACACTCCTCCAACCCAAAATAAAAAATATACATAATGATAAAAAAACTTTTCTAAGCTCGCCTTGGGAGCCTTGGGCTTCAAGCATTTATTGCTGCATACAGTTTGGCTAAACCATAGTAACAGACCATGTTTCTTATGGACAGTGGGTGCAGTATAACAGCTGGAGGCAATCCATAATCCAGATCAGTCGCACCATATATTACTGCATCACCTAAATTTTTAACCAACGGAATTGATGGTAGAATTCAATTTATTGACAGTGTCTATAATTAAAAAAATATGTACAGCTAGGTATTACACTGAAGACAGATACAAAAAAGTATATTCAGTATAAGAATGTATACAGAGATTACCCATAACATGCTGTACATAGGATGTGTGTTGTTACACAGTATATTCCTTAACCAGACACTGGGAGTAATACAGTAAATGTATTAACCTGTATTGACAAGTTTCAAGTAGAGATATTTCAAGAGCAAAGAAGGGTAAGGGAAGTTGGTTAAGAGCATTGCAGGCTACTCGCCTAAACTTTACAGAGGTTATATCATCATAGCTGCTACTTCTTCATTCATTGCACGCCAGGCAAGGGCGTAACTAGAAATGGCTGGGGCCCATAGCAAACTTTTGATTGCCCAACCCCCCTCGACCAACCGCTACGCCCTCAACACACTCAGCTCTAGACAGGCTCTGTACTTCATATACATTACAGTGCAGTTATATTAAGTGACTTGCAGGGGTCGTCTTCTCTCATCAGAGTTCTTCATCCGCCCTGGGCCATTTATGAGAACTTCTCTGAGCCACAAATCCACAGAATCTGTCAGACAAACATATGCTCCTCACTCCTCACCATTCTCATCTCTCTGCAAACTACACATCTGTATTGACCCCTTTAACCCCTTTCAGTGGGTAGCCCTGACTCTTTGATTGATGTGCATCTACTATAGCCCCCCTCTGTGTAGTCCCTTTATAGTAGATGACAACCTTTGTGCATCACCTATATCAGGGGTAGGGAACTTCAGCTCTCTAGCTGTTGCAAAACTAAAACTCCTATCATGGGTGGACAGTCAAAGTTAAAGCTGTAGTTTTGCAATTGCTGGAGAGTTAAGGTTCCCTATCCCTGCCCTATAGTATATGGCCCCCTCTGTGTAGTCCCCTTCATAGATGACCCCTCTGTGTAGTTCCCCTTTTAGATGACCCACATTGTTGTCCCCCTCTGTTTAGTGCCCCTTATAGGTGCCTCCTCTGTGTTGTCCTCTTTATAGATTGCCCCCCATATAGAAGCCCCTTATGGATGTCGCCCTGTGTTGTCCCCCTTTTTAGATGACCCTGTGTTGTCCCCCTTATAAATGCCCCCCTGTATTGTCCCCCTTACAAATGGCCTCCTTGTGTTATCCATCCCCCATATAGATAGCCCCCTTATGTTGCCTATCCCCCATATAGATATCCCCCAGTGTCGTCCATCCCCAATATAGATAGCTCCCTTATATTGTCTATCCCCCAGTGTTGTCCATCCCCAATATAGATAGCTCCCTTATATTGTCTATCCCCCATATAGGTAGCCCCCAGTGTTGTCCATCCCCCATATAGGTAGACCCCAGTGTTGTTCCCCTCTGATAAAAAGAAAAAACAAAACACAACTCACCTGACAACATGCTCCCCCGTCGCGGGTCTCTCCTTCAATGTGCACGGCGGCTGAGGCTTCTGATACTGGGAGCGCATGTAGAATGCTCCCTGTACCGGAAGTCCCAGCAGTAGTTCACACTGAGCTCAGTGATAGCGCTGCCCGGGACTCCACCAGGGAGCTACTCGTCAGGTGGGGACAACACTTGTGATCGCAAGCAAAAAGCTGCATGTGGTCACAAGAGTGATTGACCGGGCGGGAAGCCTATGGCTTCTCGCGCTGTCAATCAGAACACTGAACACCCGGGAGGCCCGCTCTGCCACCGGGTGCTCCAGGGGGCATAGGCCAAAGGCCCCCTTATGCTAGGGGGGCCCGTAGCAGCTGCCACCAGGAGTGTGAGTGTAAATAGCATCTCTTTATGATGTAAAGGAGTAGTAAAAACTGCAACTAGACTCTGCTAGACTCCTTCTATACTGAAAAACTGTTTTCCTAGTTCCCCCCTCACTTCAGAAGAAGCAGGATTTCTCGGTCCATTATGCTTTATTGAGAGGGTTGAAAGGAGTCAGTGAGCATGCAGGAGTCCTGCACAGCACAACACCCTGCAATCTTCTCTCAGCATTGACCTTTCTGACCCCTGAATCTAGCGCTTTAGGTGCCCAGTCTACAAACAGCTGACCTTCATATCTCTTCTTCCTGCTCACTCATCTCCCTCAGCCTCTCACCCTTCCATAGGATATAATGGACACAACAGAACCTGCTTCACTTGCTTTTCTGTAATGAAGACGGATTTGCCTGATGATGAACAGTTAAAAAGTGAGGGGGGTGGCTGGGAAATTGCTTTTTGAGTACACAAAGAGGCTTTTGCCTAATAAAACCTTTTATAGAGTTTCTTAAAATCGCCTATACTACTGATTTCTGCAATAAAAAAAAATATGAGTTACACTTTAAATACTTTAACCCCTTAACCTCTTAAGGACATATGCTGTACCCGTACGTCATATGTCCGCAAGAGGTGTTCAGAGGGGGGCCGCGCCGGGATGCCATTGCGGAGGGGGGATTCCTTGATCTTACCGGACGGGCCTCAGCATCGGAATGACGCTGATCCCGGCTCGGTATTCTATCGCAATGGTCTGCAGCAGACCAAAGCAATAGGGCACCGATCTCATGGATCGGTGCTGTATAATACAGCTGCACTGATCTCTATGAGAGATCAGTGTAGTTGTATTAGAAGTCCCCCAGGGGGACTTCTAATTACTGTCTAAGTATAAAAAAAGTGTTTTCATTTAAAAAAAAAACTGCTCCCCTAATAAAAGTCTGAATCACCCCTCTTTTCCCATTTTATAAATAAAAATAAATAAATAAACATGTTTGGGATCGCTTGGGATCAAATTCCTGATCTCGCACGGTAAACGGCGTTAGCGCAAAGACGCGCCAAAGTGCAAAAATTGTGCATTTTTGGTCGCATCAAATCCAGAGACATTGTAATGAAAAGTGATCAAAAAGTCGCATATGCGCAATCAAGGTAACAATAGAATGAACACATCATGGCGCAAAAAATGACACCTCAATCAGCCCCATAGACCAAAGGATAAAAGCGTTATAAGCATGGTAGAAGGTTTTTTTTTGTTTTGTTTTTTAAAGCCATCAAATAATATAAAAGTTATGCAAGTTGCATATCGTTTTAATTGTACCGACTTGAGGAACATGTAAATTTTTCCATAGGATAAACTGCTTAAAAACAACAACAACAAAAAAAACAAAGAAAAATAATTACGTTTTCTTTTTCAATTTCACTGCGCATATAATTTTTTTATGGTTTTGCATCATATTTTATGCAAAAATTAAGTCTGCCATTGCAAATACACTTAGTGACGCAAAAATTAAGGGCTCATGTGGGTTTCTAGGTGAAAAAATGCAAGTGCTATGGCCTTTTAAACACGAGGAAAAAAGAAAACACAAAAACGAACAGGTCCTTTAAACGAGAGCCGCGTGACGTCACGTGGTGATTGCGGGAGGATGGCTGCTGTTTCCTACAGCAGTCCATCTTCCCTACACAGTGAATTTTGACCCCCCCATCCCCCCTGTGACGCCGATCGCCGCGATTGGCTGATCAGTTCTGACTAGCCAATCGTGGCTATGCATGTGAATTCCAGGTCATGTGATGCTAGTGACCAGGAATTCAGCGGTGATTGGCGGTGTCCGTGACACTGCCAATCACCATCATGCCTGGGGGGAGGTAAGTTGCCATGCTGCTGGGTGCCCGATTGCCTGGATTGGCCGGTTGCCAATCGCGGTCGAAGCGGGCAATGTAATTTATTGATCCCTCCCTACTTGCCGATCCTGAGGGGAGCAGGGAGGAATCAATGAATTACATTGCCTGATTTAGGGTTCCCGATTTCTGCCCACTGTCCCTCTGCTGCCCCTATGCCGCTCCCGTGCTGCGGGTGTCGTTGATGGCACAGTGGATGCAGGGAGATCCTGCTAGCATGCTGCTAGTAGTCTCCCTGCATTTCTTCTGCCCCTTCTGCCTCCCAGGTACCAGCATCCCCCTCTGCCACCCACCCTGCTCCCCTCCTCCCCTCTGTCCTGCCACCCTGCTCCCCTCCCTCCTGTCACCAGTATCCCCCTCTGCCATCCACCCTGCTCCCCTCCTCCCCTCTGTCCTGCCACCCTGCTTCCCTCCTCCCCTCTGTCCTGCCACCCTCTCCCCTCTCCTCTGACAGCATCTCCTCTCCCCTCTCCTGCCACACTCTCACCTCCGACCTGCCGCCCCTCTCCCCTCTTCTGCCGCCCCTCTCGCCTCTCCTGTCACCCTCTCCTACTACCCTCTCACCTCCATCCTGCCGCCCCTCTCCCCTCTCCTGTCACCCTCTCTTTCCACCCTTTATTCTCTTTTGTCACCCTCTCCTCTCTCCTGCCACTCTTCTCTCTGCACTGACACTGGATCCGCAGCGGATTTCGCTGCAAATCCACATCGTGAAATCCGCTGCAGATAAGGTGTGTGTGAAGGCAGCATAAAGAAAAAAAACAATAAAAGGCCTACAGGTTGTTCTCGGCTGAGGGGGCATATGCCATGATTGCCTAAGATACTGAGACAACCAGTGAGGGAGAAGAGGAAGATCCCTCATTCCTTCTTCCTTCCTCTTCTTCCTCATTGTCATTATCATTTAGTGATGACAAGCCCCCAAGGCACCTCTCCAGGAAGCCCCACAAGCCCCCTCAAGTGGGGGGTTTACAATGTTTTGGCAGCACGGGGGCTCTGCAAACCTGACATGGCCTTCGTTCGCCATTCTTGCCAAATCCAGCTTCCAAAATTCAAATTGCGCTCCTTTCCTTTGGAGGCTTTCTGTGCGCTGGCTTTGCACTTTGTGTCCACATGTGGGGCACTACTGTAATCGTGGGAAATTGCTCTACATTAGTGATGAGCGAATACTGTTCGATCGAATAGATATTCAATCGAATAGTGAGATATTCGAATATTCAATATTTGTATGAATATCCCGCGAATATTCGACAAGTATTCGATAAGCGTTCAAATCCCCCAGCTTCCGGTTTTACCATCCAAATGGTCAAATAGATGTTTTTCACTAATCGAATACTTGTTCCCATTGACTTTAATGGGATCGAATATTCGCGGGATATTCGTACGAATATCGAATATTCGAATATCTCACTATTCGCTCATCACTACTCTACATGATTAGTGTTTGGTTTTTTTTTAACCCCTTGTGAGCATGAAAAATTAAAAGTTACACCAACGTCTCAGTGTAAAAAATTTATTTTTTTCATTTTCACAGCCCATTTTGCTGTCACCAGTGGGGTCCATATGCCCACTATACCCCTTGTTACATTCCTTGAGGGGTGTAGTTTCCATAATGGGGTCACTTGTGGGGGATTTACAATATTTTGGCAGCACAAGGGGCTCTGCGAACCCGACATGGCCTTTGTCCTCCATTCTGGCCAAATCCAGCTTCCAAAATCCAAATTGCGCTCCTTCCTTTTGTAGGCTTTCCATGTGCCGGCTTTGCACTTTGTGTCCACATGTACTCCTGTAATCAGGGGAAATTGCTCTACATGATTAGTGGTTTATTTTTTCTTTTAACCCCTTGTGAACATGAAAAATTCAAAGTTACACCAACGTTTTAGTGTAAAAAATATTTTTTTTTCATTTTCACGGCACATTGTTCCACATTTGTGTCTGTCACCAGTGGGATCCATATGCTCACTATACTTCTTGTTACATTCTTTGAGGGGTATAGTTTTCATAATGGGGTTACTTGTGGGGGGTTTCCTCTGTTTTGGCAGCACGGGGGCTTTGTAAACCCGACATGGCCTCTGTCCTCCTTTCTGGCCAAATCCAGCTTCCAAAAGCCAAATGGTGCTCCTTCCTTTTGGAGGCGTGTCCTGCGCCCGCATGATACATTATGTGCCATGTGGGATATTTTTCTACTCGGGGGAAATTTCTGTACAAGTTTTATGTGTTTTTTTTTTTCTTTTAACCCATTGTCATCCTGAAACATTTAAGGCTAGTCCAAGTTTTAGTGTAAAAAAATTTAATTTTTAAATGTGTCTGCCACCAGTTGGGTCCATGTGCTCACAATATACAATACATTCCTCGAGGGGTGTGGTTTCCTAAATAGGGTTTAAAAAGCAAACAAACAACAACACAGCTACTTTCTGTCCAGCTTGTGTCTGGTGTGGACAGAGGACAGGAGTGATGCTATTTCTGGAAGAAATCAGCCATGTTTTTCTAAGCCTAGACAATCCCTTTTCATCCCTTCACACACCCCCACCCCCACCCAAAAAAAAAAATAAAAAATAAAATATATATAATAATATGCTCCTAAAAATGTATCCATCCCCATATAAAAAAAAACAAATCTAAAACTCATATGACTACATGGAGAGAAAAATTTAAACATATAAATAAAGTGATACAAAAATAAAAAAAAATCATTATATCCTTAAGCCCCAGAATATTCCCCCAGAATCAAGGGATTCTCCAAAAAGCAAAACCACACAGTCAGTCTTATATATGTAATCTTGTACCTTTATGGTATTCGTATAAATAGTAGTAGTTTAATTAAAGAGAAAAAAATGTAAGGCTGCAGCACTATCCCTTTGTTTCAGACAAAACTATGGGTATTTCTGTTACTGACACAGATAGCTCATTAATAATGCATTGTGTCATTAATATTTTATCGGAGTAATGATGTTGTCATTTATTTTAATTCTTCATGTCATGGTTTAAAATATGTTCTGAACTTTGCACATAAAACATGTCTGATGATAACTCTCAATAAAATTATTTGTTTTGATTCTAGGGCCATTTGTCATTGTGGAAATGGAACCAAACGGTAATGTGAACCCATGACTTTTTCCATATACTGTTTCATTGTTACATAGGTGCAAGACAGCAGTAACAGGCTTTAACATCATCAATATAAATTATATATGGGTTGGACAAGCTTTTTTGTGTCCAAGGCAACCAACCACACCCACCCCATATAACATACCCACCATACTGTTAACCTAAGTCACCTTGCCCTTCATCAGTACCAACAACAGTCCCTCAATTGGAACCATGTTATAGTGCCCCTATCAGCACCAACTACCAAGATAGAACATGCTCATTGCCATTGTGGGTACAAGTCATCCCACCAGTATAGTAGGGTCAAGACCTTGAATCTAAACACTATTGCTCTTATGTGTTGAGTACCAACATTAGTGAGGTTGTGACCACTTGGGTGTGCGGGGTTGGACGGGGGGTGTCTTATTACTGCAGTCCATGGGAGTCAGAGTGGTTATTTATGTTTATATATATACTGTAAAAGCAGTAGTGGATCATAATAGGGGCATTTCAGGCAGCAGCCTGGGGCCCTGAGCTCCTGGGGGGCCCATGACCACCCAAAAAGACTTATACTTTCAGTGGTGTACTGTCTCCTGGCTACACTTCCGCCATGATTTGCAAAAAATCACTGTTTTTTATGGCAATTTTGCACAAATCAGGACATCATGACATTATCTGTCCTGTACTATGAACGCCAGGCTAGTGCTCGCATAGTTACAGTGGGGTGGGGGGCCCAGGCTTGGTGAACAGCCCGGGGCCTATGGTAAAGTGTAAAAGGGCATTGTGCAGATACTACTATTGGCGTTATTTCTGTATAGGGTCATTGTTAAGCACAGTTTTACAATCTCATGATTGTTACATTTCAATTTCAAGCAATAAAAAGATACTTTTTTTTTATGTGGAAATATGTGCCTATGTGTTTGTTTCTGCATAATTTGCTTTAGTGGGATTTCAATATACTGTTGTTGGTGATGGACATATATCATGTATAAGTGCATCTGAGATCAGTATATTGAGGTGTGTAAGTTGCACAGAACTTTTGTGGATAATAATTGAACATATCTCTTCATTGTAGGAAGGATATACTAGAAGGAAATCACATATGTTGAACTAGACACATTACCAGATTTTAGATTAAAAACTAGAGATGAGCGAACCGGGTTCGAGTCGATCCGAACCCGAACGTTCGGTATTTGATTAGCGGTGGCTGCTGAACTTGGATAAAGCTCTAAGGTTGTCTGGAAAACATGGATACAGCCAATGACTATATCCATGATTTCCACATAGCCTTAGGGCTTTATACAAGTTCAGCAGCCCCCGCTAATCAAATGCCAAACGTTCAGGTTCGTATCGACTCGTGCATGCTCGAGGTTCCCTCATCTCTATTAAAAACTTTGCATTTTGATCAAAATCTCTTTGGATCTTCATTTTTCATTGTCCTGCAGTAAGAATTGTAAGACAAGAGATGCACATAGACCAGATGTTACCTTACAAATAATTAGTGTGCAAGATCACTTTATCCAGGCAGGATACGTGGTGTACTCTGGTGTCCGGCGCTGAGCGGATTTTCCAAAAATTTCCAAGGAGATGATGGAGTCGTAGTATTAAAATCTTAAACTACTTTATTGCATGACGTAAAATAAAATACGTTTCGAGGAACATGCCTCTTCATCAGATAATTGAAACCATATGGACAAGCTCTCTGTTTATAATGGGCCGGGGCGGGAGATTCAACATTCAAATTTCCCGGGGTGGACTGTCATTGGCTGTGCTCTCATCTTCAGTCTACTTTCATTGTTTACTCAAAACATTGTAATGTTCTTGGGAAATACGTGCTTGTACTTAATCATAAATAAATATATAAAAATACATGAAATAAATACATAAAAACATAAAAAATACAAACTGACATTTTACTGTGTATATACATACACCAACACTTGTTGGCTTTTGATATGTGTCTAGTTCTAACTCTAAATCCTTTACCTGGAATGAACCTGCCGGGTGGTGAGCCGGCAAATGTCCCGACCCCGGCAGCCGGCATCCCATGTTCAAATCCCCAGCCAGACAGATTCCAGCCAAACAGCTACTTTTGTTTTTTTTGTTTTTTTGTTGTTTAGTTTTTTTGTTTGTTTCTTTGTTTTTTTTGTGGGAGTTTAGAGTGTTTTCTGCACACAATATTATGCTAGAGACTGGTAGGGAATAGATTCAAAGGATATTAAATAATAAAATGAAATGAATAATAAAATGAAAATATAGTCTTCGCGGACACAGGTAGGTGTTCCACTGTTTATATAAAAAAAAAAAAAAATATATATATATTATTATGAAGTTTGGTTACTCAATCATTTCTGTGATCTCGTTTAATCCTCGGGGTTGGAGTGTATTCAAGCGATATATCCAATACATCTCTTTTCTAATTAAATTACCCAATCTATTGTTCACATGTATAGGTATGTGATCAATGGGATAGATTATCAATTTTCTGAAGTCGCAGTCATGTTTTTCATAGAAGTGTCTGGACAATCCGTGTTTTTGGAAGCCTCTTCTGATATTCAGTCTATGGCCATTTAATCTTAGGTGTAATGGCTGTGTCGTGCGCCCGACATACTGATATGAACATGGGCATTCTATCACATATACAACATAACTGGAAGTGCATGTGAGGGAAAATTTGATAGGAAATTTTTCACCCTCCCTGCTGCTAAACTCTGTCATTCCGATTTTTAAGGAGAGGCAGCATAGACATCTGGACTTTCCACATTTATGGATTCCCTTAGACGGGTTGGTGGTTTCACTCAATCCTTTCGTGTGTTTACGCAGTCTACTAGGAGCTATCAGACTTTTTAGGTCGGGTGCCCTACGGTAAATGATCCTTGGTTTATCGGGTAGGATATCTTTTATGAAGGGATCCAATTTTAGAATGTACCAGTGTTTTTTTAGTATCCGTCTTAATTTATTGTGATCAGTGGTATACGTGGTAATGAAATTTGAGGAATGGGTTTGTTCTTTTTCTTCTGGTTTTTCTTTTTCTTTTTCTTTCAAGCATTCGTCCTGTGTAAGGGCTCCAGCCCTTAGTTTTGCTTCACTAATTAATTCTTCTGGGAAACCTTTTGATTTAAATCTCTTGTGGATGATGGTCGCCTGTTCATTATATTTACTCTCTAGTGTGCAATTCTTCCTCACTCTTCTGAACTGTCCGAAGGGAATGTTCACTTTCCATTTTTTGGAGTGACTACTATCAAAAGGAAGGTAGCTGTTAGAATCAACGGGTTTGAAGTAAGTGGCTGTGAGAAATTTATGTTGATCATGGTAAATTAGTAGATCTAGGAATTCTATCTGTACTTTGGAATGATGTGGTACGAGTGTTATTCCCCACTTGTTCTGGTTGATGTCACTTACAAACTTATTGATTTCTCCACTTTCCCCCTCCCATAAAAGGAAGAGGTCATCTATGTAACGTTTGTATAGTCTTACATTTTTATGGTATAAAGCGTGTGTTTTGATGAATTTCTCTTCAAACCTGCCCATGAATAAGTTTGCGTATGCCGGTGCCACTCTAGTCCCCATGGCTGTCCCGCATATTTGATGGTAAATTGTGCCGTTATATTCGAAAAAGTTGTTCTCCAATATATATTTCAGACAATTCATTAGGAAATTTCTTTGGTCTTCGGGTATTTTTGTATCTTGTAGTAGGAAGCTGTCAATACATTCTAGTCCTATGTTATGCTTGATATTGGTATAGAGTGCAGAGACATCCATTGTTAGCATAATGGTCTCGTTAGACCATGTTTCATTTTTTAGAAGGCTTATCAATGAATCTGAATTTTTTAAATAAGAATCCAGGCCTAGCACATATTCCTGTAGTAATAGATCAAGATATTGGGATATATTGCATAGGGAGCTATTTATGCCCGAAATAATGGGTCTTCCTGGTGGATTGGTTTCTGATTTATGAATCTTAGGAAGATGATAGTAGAATGGTCTGGAGGGATTCCGGATTAGCATGAATTTCTTTTCCTCCTTGGTGATTATTTCCCTGGTCAGGGCATCTTCAATTAATCTGGTTACCTTTTGTTGCAATTCAGGGAAAGGGTCTGTTTCCATGACCTTATAATATTCCAGATCTTGGAGGTTCCTTAGTGCTTCCGTGTGGTAATCGTGGTAATTCTGTATCACGATTCCCCCTCCTTTATCTGCTGGTCTGATTACGAGTTCCTTATTAGATCTAAATGTTTTGAGAGCCTGGCGTTCCCCCTTACTAAGTCTTCCTTCTTTCTTTGTGCACTTTTTTGTGGGTATTAAACAATTTATGTCCTCTGAGACTGCATCCAAAAATGTTTTAATGGAGGGTCCTTGACTTTCCACTGGATAGAATCTGGATTTGGTCTGCAGTTTAGGGTGTTTACCTTTAACTGGATTGTCATGGATTCCGTTTTTTGACGGCATTCTGTTCTGATTGGACGGAAGCGAAAAGTGTCTCTGTAACGTCAGTTTTCTTATGAATTTGTGTAGGTCTAAGTACACATCAAAATTCTTTGTCTGGTTTTGTGGACAGAATGACAGTCCCTTCTGCAGTAGGGATAGTTCATTTGTGTTCAAAATATGCGTCGATAAATTTAAAATTTTTATGTTTTGGTTAGTTTGGTCATTGCTTTCATTAGTAGTTGTTCTTAGTAGTGTTGTTTCTTTTCTTTTTTGTTGTGTATATCTTCTTCTGATTTTTCTATTCTCAAGTCCTCCTCTTCTTCCTCGTCTCGATTTTTTCTTTTGTGCTTCTGAGATGTCCTTAGGGGGAAGAAGTTGGTAATGAGATGTTTCCCTTTTTCCTTCTCTTTGGTCCTTGGGTTCGGGCCTGATTCTAAAAAAGGCGTTTCTGTTGCAGTTTCTTCAGTGAGATTTCCTGTGGTGGTATTCCTATAAATTCCAGGTTGCAAAAAGGGTACAGTGGCCTTACTATTGTGAGCTGTATTATCAATAATGATATTGTTGGTTCCAAAAGCTGTGTTACCTTCTCGTTCTGGCAAAATGGGTGAGCTAATAGGACTAAAATGTACTGTGAAAAAGGAATCCCCTGGTTCTTTCAGTGGTGTGTTTTCATACGCGTTAATCGGTGGACCTTTTCCTTTCTGGCCAATGTTGCTTGGCTGGGGTGAGTATTGGAGGATGTTTGATTCTCTGTACTTGGCTTTTATTCTGTCTATGTTCTTTCTGATCTCTTTTAGATCGTTAAGGGATTGTTTGGGAGTTCTCGTTGGCGTGCTGTATCCTGGGGAGTTGATGGGCAAGTGATTGCTACATTGAATGAAAGAGGTAGCGGGAGGATCAGGGAAGGGAAACATCTCATTACCAACTTCTTCCCCCTAAGGACATCTCAGAAGCACAAAAGAAAAAATCGAGACGAGGAAGAAGAGGAGGACTTGAGAATAGAAAAATCAGAAGAAGATATACACAACAACAAAAAAGAAAAGAAACAACACTACTAAGAACAACTACTAATGAAAGCAATGACCAAACTAACCAAAACATAAAAATTTTCAATTTATCGACGCATATTTTGAACACAAATGAACTATCCCTACTGCAGAAGGGACTGTCATTCTGTCCACAAAACCAGACAAAGAATTTTGATGTGTACTTAGACCTACACAAATTCATAAGAAAACTGACGTTACAGAGACACTTTTCGCTTCCGTCCAATCAGAACAGAATGCCGTCAAAAAACGGAATCCATGACAATCCAGTTAAAGGTAAACACCCTAAACTGCAGACCAAATCCAGATTCTATCCAGTGGAAAGTCAAGGACCCTCCATTAAAACATTTTTGGATGCAGTCTCAGAGGACATAAATTGTTTAATACCCACAAAAAAGTGCACAAAGAAAGAAGCAAGACTTAGTAAGGGGGAACGCCAGGCTCTCAAAACATTTAGATCTAATAAGGAACTCGTAATCAGACCAGCAGATAAAGGAGGGGGAATCGTGATACAGAATTACCACGATTACCACACGGAAGCACTAAGGAACCTCCAAGATCTGGAATATTATAAGGTCATGGAAACAGACCCTTTCCCTGAATTGCAACAAAAGGTAACCAGATTAATTGAAGATGCCCTGACCAGGGAAATAATCACCAAGGAGGAAAAGAAATTCATGCTAATCCGGAATCCCTCCAGACCATTCTACTATCATCTTCCTAAGATTCATAAATCAGAAACCAATCCACCAGGAAGACCCATTATTTCGGGCATAAATAGCTCCCTATGCAATATATCCCAATATCTTGATCTATTACTACAGGAATATGTGCTAGGCCTGGATTCTTATTTAAAAAATTCAGATTCATTGATAAGCCTTCTAAAAAATGAAACATGGTCTAACGAGACCATTATGCTAACAATGGATGTCTCTGCACTCTATACCAATATCAAGCATAACATAGGACTAGAATGTATTGACAGCTTCCTACTACAAGATACAAAAATACCCGAAGACCAAAGAAATTTCCTAATGAATTGTCTGAAATATATATTGGAGAACAACTTTTTCGAATATAACGGCACAATTTACCATCAAATATGCGGGACAGCCATGGGGACTAGAGTGGCACCGGCATACGCAAACTTATTCATGGGCAGGTTTGAAGAGAAATTCATCAAAACACACGCTTTATACCATAAAAATGTAAGACTATACAAACGTTACATAGATGACCTCTTCCTTTTATGGGAGGGGGAAAGTGGAGAAATCAATAAGTTTGTAAGTGACATCAACCAGAACAAGTGGGGAATAACACTCGTACCACATCATTCCAAAGTACAGATAGAATTCCTAGATCTACTAATTTACCATGATCAACATAAATTTCTCACAGCCACTTACTTCAAACCCGTTGATTCTAACAGCTACCTTCCTTTTGATAGTAGTCACTCCAAAAAATGGAAAGTGAACATTCCCTTCGGACAGTTCAGAAGAGTGAGGAAGAATTGCACACTAGAGAGTAAATATAATGAACAGGCGACCATCATCCACAAGAGATTTAAATCAAAAGGTTTCCCAGAAGAATTAATTAGTGAAGCAAAACTAAGGGCTGGAGCCCTTACACAGGACGAATGCTTGAAAGAAAAAGAAAAAGAAAAACCAGAAGAAAAAGAACAAACCCATTCCTCAAATTTCATTACCACGTATACCACTGATCACAATAAATTAAGACGGATACTAAAAAAACACTGGTACATTCTAAAATTGGATCCCTTCATAAAAGATATCCTACCCGATAAACCAAGGATCATTTACCGTAGGGCACCCGACCTAAAAAGTCTGATAGCTCCTAGTAGACTGCGTAAACACACGAAAGGATTGAGTGAAACCACCAACCCGTCTAAGGGAATCCATAAATGTGGAAAGTCCAGATGTCTATGCTGCCTCTCCTTAAAAATCGGAATGACAGAGTTTAGCAGCAGGGAGGGTGAAAAATTTCCTATCAAATTTTCCCTCACATGCACTTCCAGTTATGTTGTATATGTGATAGAATGCCCATGTTCATATCAGTATGTCGGGCGCACGACACAGCCATTACACCTAAGATTAAATGGCCATAGACTGAATATCAGAAGAGGCTTCCAAAAACACGGATTGTCCAGACACTTCTATGAAAAACATGACTGCGACTTCAGAAAATTGATAATCTATCCCATTGATCACATACCTATACATGTGAACAATAGATTGGGTAATTTAATTAGAAAAGAGATGTATTGGATATATCGCTTGAATACACTCCAACCCCGAGGATTAAACGAGATCACAGAAATGATTGAGTAACCAAACTTCATAATAATATATATATTTTTTTTTTTTTTTATATATAAACAGTGGAACACCTACCTGTGTCCGCGAAGACTATATTTTCATTTTATTATTCATTTCATTTTATTATTTAATATCCTTTGAATCTATTCCCTACCAGTCTCTAGCATAATATTGTGTGCAGAAAACACTCTAAACTCCCACAAAAAAAACAAAGAAACAAACAAAAAAACTAAACAACAAAAAAACAAAAAAAACAAAAGTAGCTGTTTGGCTGGAATCTGTCTGGCTGGGGATTTGAACATGGGATGCCGGCTGCCGGGGTCGGGACATTTGCCGGCTCACCACCCGGCAGGTTCATTCCAGGTAAAGGATTTAGAGTTAGAACTAGACACATATCAAAAGCCAACAAGTGTTGGTGTATGTATATACACAGTAAAATGTCAGTTTGTATTTTTTATGTTTTTATGTATTTATTTCATGTATTTTTATATATTTATTTATGATTAAGTACAAGCACGTATTTCCCAAGAACATTACAATGTTTTGAGTAAACAATGAAAGTAGACTGAAGATGAGAGCACAGCCAATGACAGTCCACCCCGGGAAATTTGAATGTTGAATCTCCCGCCCCGGCCCATTATAAACAGAGAGCTTGTCCATATGGTTTCAATTATCTGATGAAGAGGCATGTTCCTCGAAACGTATTTTATTTTACGTCATGCAATAAAGTAGTTTAAGATTTTAATACTACGACTCCATCATCTCCTTGGAAATTTTTGGAAAATCCGCTCAGCGCCGGACACCAGAGTACACCACGTATCCTGCCTGGATAAAGTGATCTTGCACACGGATTTCTTCTACCGACCTAGTCGGACCCCTGGTGGGCAGCGAGCGTTTAAAGCATCTGGCGGTGTCGGGCTCGTAGCACGACACGCAAAGGTGAGCAATATTCTATCACTCACTACTACACCAACCTACCCTGCAGAATTACACTATGTGCGCCGTGCGCTGTATTCCCCTTTCTCTTTCTAGCACTTACAAATAATTAATCATCCTTTAGATTTAGTTTTGTTTCAGATGTGTTCTTTTTTACTTGTCTTTGTTGTCCTATTGTCCACCAGTAACCATATACAGGACCAATAAGCCTTAGTTCATAAAGTTGAGTTTTGATGCTTTTTTATTATGGCATTTAATCCTTGCTTTGGCAAATATTCTTCATAAGCTTTCGAATGTCATGATGTCATCAGATGCTGTAAACAGATGCTGTATATTAATTTTACTATTGTATTTTACCTTTACCAGGTGTGACTAACTATGGTTTTTATGGCGAAGGTTCCACTATTCAGAATCAACCACCAAATGCAGGTGATCCCCCAAATCTATGGATGCCAAGACCTGCAGAAATACCCAACTGTCCACCAGGAGTAGAATATCTTTGTCAGGTTGGAATACATGATTCTTATGACTGTAGCTTCCTCCTGCTACTAATATATGTAATTCTATTGAGACAAAAAAATTTCAGGAAAAGTACTTTAGACTGTAACATAACACATAATGGGGTCTGGGGATGAAGAATAACTATTGAGTGGAAGTAAATAAAGCTCTATTGAATATCAAATACAATTTTAATTTAGGTTCTGTAGATAACATTTCAAGCCACCATATACACAAATACTATCAACAGTAGAGTCAATGTAATAATAACCTGTGACTATATGAAATATTGGAAAGACAGTAACTGTGGTCAGCTCCCAGTAATGATCATGCTTTCCTAGATCACGTAGAAAGATAGAGCACGGGGGATGAAGCCCCTGGATTCCGGGGTGTCAATAGCAAGAAAAGAAACTTGATTCCTCCAGGTCATATAAAATTCCACTTTATTAATTCCAAACGTGTAAAATAATAGCCGACGCGTTTCGAGCCTACTCGGCTCTTAGTCATGGCATCTGAATCCGCACAAATCTAGGGGAAATACACATGATTCATCCCAAAAAGGTCACCAGGAGGCATCTGAACTCTCCGGGACCATGGCTGCAGGAGAGATTAGACAAACCGCCGCTCACCTTGCCGGCGTCTCGTCTCTGAGACGCCGGCAAGGTGAGCGGCGGTTTGTCTAATCTCTCCTGCAGCCATGGTCCCGGAGAGTTCAGATGCCTCCTGGTGACCTTTTTGGGATGAATCATGTGTATTTCCCCTAGATTTGTGCGGATTCAGATGCCATGACTAAGAGCCGAGTAGGCTCGAAACGCGTCGGATATTATTTTACACGTTTGGAATTAATAAAGTGGAATTTTATATGAGCTGGAGGAATCAAGTTTCTTTTCTTGCTATATGAAATATTGCCTGGCATTGTTGTTGTAAAATATCATGATGTCCATATACTGGTATTACATACATACATACATACCAGTACAACATACATAATAGTGCTAGTTGTCATTATATCAGCTATAATGTATATTTGATAACATAGTGCCTATGTAATATCATGCTATAGGTTTAAGTAGAATGACAATTGTATGAAATAGAAGGAACTAACAATCCCTAACACTATTTTGGTTGGCATAATCTAAGGCTACCCTTAGGATTTCACCTGACACATAGATGGATGGATTTGAGAGGCCGAGACTCAGGTTGAATTTCTAAAATGCAATGAGTAAATTTTGGTGCAAGCCAAAAGTCCATAAACTAGGGAACCCAGTATAGTAGCAGAGTGGTCAACTAGCCAGGGTCAGAAACCAGGAGCATACATATAGTTACAAATGTCAGGCAAAACAGAAACTGAGATAGCAACTTAACACCTAGAACACAGTATAAAGTGGCCAGGAGATTACCAAATTACTCATGTTCATATTTTTTTGACAGATAGATCAACTTATTATTCGCCAAAAAACAGAACTGTTAGAAGGTATGTATAAGCACATTCAATATTTACTCTGTACTGCCTTTGTACTCCTCCACAATCAACAGGACAACATTAGAGATGAGCGAGTAGTACTCAATAGAGTAGCTATTTAATCAAATACTACAATATTCGAAATACTCGTTTTCCTCCCACCTTGCCTGGTGCTTTTTTCTAGCCAATAACTATGTGTGTGTTTGTGTGTGTTTGTGTGTGTGGGGGGGGGAGGGGGGTGACAGTCCTTAGGAGCACGCTGGCATCATGACAACAGCATCTACATTCATTGGTTGGCAGAGTATAAGAACTTGGCATTTCCTGCTCATCATCAGATGCCATCTTTAAGGTAGGCAGGGAGAGAGATTGGAGCAGAGGCAGTGAGGATTTAGCTGATTGTAGGCAGACAAGACCCCAGAAGCCCTTGTTAGGGCTACAATTATACACAGCACAGCATTTATCTGCAGATAATCAGCAAATTGGCCACGAGCACATCAGGTTATTCTCACAGACTTACTGTTACTGTAAAGAATAGGCTGCAGTGTATCTACTTTCTCCTTCAGTGTACGTGTTGCAGGTAGTTGAGAGGATAAATTTTGGAGTAGGGACAGTGAGGATTTTAGAAGATTGTAGGCAGGAGAGGCCATAAAAGCCCTTATCAGGGCTTCTACACAGCACAGACAGCATATAGCTGCTTCAAACTATAACCCTTTCTAGCAGCATATCAGATAGTGACACAGACAGGCAGTCACACAGCTTATAATTATCTTGTAGAGACTTGTGTGGGACTATTTTGTCCTAGTTAGTAATTGTCGCAGTAGTTGATTGCCCTCTGCGCCTTGAAAGCAGTAAAACACCTGGCATCTGCTGCCTGTTGGCACACATAAATCTTGAGATATAGTATATATATATATGCCTGTGTAGATATTTTTGTGTAGATATTTTTGCATCAATTTCTGAGTTGTGCTTCCAAATGAAGAAAAGGAAAATCGGAGCACTTCTTTAACGCAGCAATCTTAGTCTTTATTCAGCAGTCAGGCAATACAGATGAATGTGAAGACTGAACAGGCAACAGCTGTTTCACACGTCACAGCGTGCTTTCTCACAGCCCTAGCATCAGTACGTATACTTCCCCTTATATACAACTCACCCATGTGAATATAATAAAGTTAAAAACATAATTGTCACATTTACAAAGTAGAAATATAATAAAACATTCTCACACAATGCAATATACAAAAGTCATGTTTTTTTACCAACAAGTACCATGTATTGAGACGCGATCATTTAACCCTAATGGTCCTAATGCATCTAATCTCAGAATTAATTCTGTTTCTTTTTGCAATAGTTGTATGCATCTATTTCCACCTGTTGGTGAACCTCTTAAGTGTATCAAGCCCATAAAGCACATCTCAGAACTATCATTGTTATGTACGGTCCGCATATGTTCCATTAGTTTCGGACAACCTTTTTTAGTGCGTAAAGACCGCACATGTTCCGAAAATCTAATGTGCATAGGGCGCTCCGTCTTCCCTATATAATACATTCCACAGCTACATATCACTGCATAGACTAAAAATGGTGTCTTACACGTAATCAGATCATTCACTTTCCATTTCTTACCTCCTAGCTGAACTTCACAGACATCATTCAATTGTGCACAATTGTTACAGCGGCCACATTTAAAATTCCCTTGTAAATCAGTAGATTTTCCTAGCCATGACATATTAGTCCTACTTCTATCCGTTTGCAACCTTCCTCTCTCCAATTCATCACGTAGATTCCAACCTCGACGGAAAGCTACAATAGGATGTGTATTAGTTAACTCTTTTAATGCTGGATCCCCCCCCCCCAACAAATGCCAATGTTTGCAAATGGCCGCCTTAATAACATTGTCCATAGGACTGTGGCCAAATGTAAAAACAAACCCATTTGATTCACCCTCAGATCGCTTTTTATTATAATTACCACGTATCAAATATTTACGATCTAATTTTCTAGCTTTATCCAGGGCATTATTGATCTCAGTTTTTGGATAGCCATCTTCCAACTCTGCTAAAAATAAATTAGCGAAAGTTGGGGCTACCGGCGTCCTCATCGCCGTTCCAGCCCGTTGACAATACCATTGGTCAGCGAACTGGAAGGCGTTATGGCGTAATACAAAGTCCAGTAGTTCACAAACATATCCAATCTGATAATCCTCCATATCCCCCATGCGTCGCAATCGACACCCGACAGCCTGGACACCCGCATCCTGTGGGATGCGGGTGTACAGGCTCTGGACGTCAATGCTTTCCAGCGACCACCCGTCCCCCCAGCTGAAATCATCCACCACCTGTAGAAGCTCTTTTGTGTCCTGTAAGAACGATGGGACTTGTCTCAGCAAAGAACGCAGAATCCAATCTAAGTATTTAGATATAGGTTCTGCAACAGAACCTCTACCTGCCACTATGGGGCGTCCAGGAGGGCGCTCCATATTTTTATGTAGCTTCGGTATCCAATACCAGTATGTTTTTTTTTGGATTTTCCACTAGTAAACGTTCTGCAAACCTTTTTGAGAAAAAGCCCATTTCAACACCTTGATGTGGTAGTGATTTGGCCTTAGCAACATACTCACAGGAGGGGTCTTTCTTTAGTTTAGTGTACGTATTCACTTTTCTCAGCTGTCTTTCAGCTTCCCATACGTAGTATTCCCTCTTAAGCAACACAATATTACCCCCCTTGTCCGCCGGTTTCACAAATATATCATTCCTGGACTTGAGCCATCTCAATGCCTCACATTCACCTGTGGTCAGATTATCAATCGACCTAGGGTAAATTAAGGCCTTTATCTCTTGGGCTGAATAATGCTCAAACAAATCCAGATGGAACCAGCGGACAAGGGGGGACTAAAAGTAGAGGGAACACCTCCCCGGAATCCTTCAGAGGACACAGATGTACTAGTCTCTGTATAACCCTGAAGTTCCATTAGTGACCTCAATATTTCTCGGTCCTGTTCATCAAAATGGGGACTCATACTTAAGCCCAGGGGACTCACTGAACAGGGGTTCTCACCCACCATACTTTAATGTATATCATCATTATTTCTATTAGCAAAAAACTTTTTAAGATTTAACTTTCTGATGCCTTTATGTAGATCAATGGTGAACTGTACAGAATCAAAATTGGAATTAGTACAAAAATTAAGCCCTTTAGACAATAGTGAAATGCAATCATCAGATAGTGTTACATCAGTTAGATTTACCACAGTTAATGGATCAACAGATCCCACGTTAGTCCCAACGTCTTGATTCTCCGGACTCCGGTCTTTACGCATTAAAAAAGGTTGTCCGAAACTAATGAAACATATGCGGACCGTACATAACAATGATAGTTCTGAGATGTGCTTTATGGGCTTGATACGCATAAGAGGTTCACCAACAGGTGGAAATAGATGAATACAACTATTGCAAAAAGAAACAGAATTAATTCTGAGTTTAGATGCATTAGGACCATTGCGTCGCAATACATAGTACTTGTTGGTAAAAAACATGACTTTTGTATATTGCATTGTGTGAGAATGTTTTATTATATTTCTACTTTGTAAATGTGACAATTATGTTTTTAACTTTATTATATTCACATGGGTGAGTTGTATATAAGGGGATGCAGATGTGTAATCAGCCGATTACAGGACCAAGAGTCGAATGCTTGATAAAGGCCCATGTTAGACAATATAGGGCCGAAACGCGTTGCAATAAAGAGTATATGTTTACTATGCCATCTACCTCTGGATGATCCCTGGCTGCACCGTTGTGTGCAAATTTGAATACTCCTGCGCTTATTATACCTGGTGTGGATTCGACTCTTGGTCCTGTAATCGGCTGATTACACATCTGCATTTGCTTCTCCCAGCAAATGACGTCCCCCAGTACAGCTGCGGAGTACACCCCTTTATGCTGCATATAGAGTTGTGCCTAAATTTTGCACAACCTATCCAGGTGAGTGGATCCCTGTAAGACCCTGCTACCATTCACCTGGTTATCTTTTATTACACGAGGAAGCGCCCCCTGTCTCTTTTTTTTCTCAGTATATAAGGGGAAGTATACGTACTGAAACAGCTGTGGCCTGTTCAGTCTTCACATTCATCTGTATTGCCTGACTGCTGAATAAAGACTAAGATTGCTGCGTTAAAGAAGTGCTCCGATTTTCCTTTTCTTCATTTGGAAGCATATTCTACTGTTGGTCCTCAGTGTCGTTGAGCACCTTGAGCACCTAAGTGGCAGCGCAAGGGTGAAAAATTAGCAAGCGGAGAGTGAGTGGTGCGGGGGCCTTCATTTATATTTATATTTAATTTCTGAGTTGTCATTGTGGACTTGGAAACCTAAATTCGACCACCGGTCACCAAGAAACAAGCATTTTTCTCCCATAAACTTCAATGGGGTTGGATATTCGATCGAATAGTCGAACATTGTGATCGGAATTGAATTTCTAGCTTTTGAATATTTCACTACTTGCTTATCTCTAGACAACATCTTCACTCCCGCAGACTAGGTTGGAATGTGTTGGTTCCATGCAACAGTACACGCTACCATCAGAACTTTACTTTTTGCATCCAAGGCACGCATACATTGTCAGTATCTGGAAATTGTCTGCCATCGTATCTGTGCTTAGATCAGGACACGGCTCATTCAGATTAATGGCGCCAACCTAGTCAGGTAGTGACTATGTTTGGGTCATTTTCTGACCATATATGACTTTTGGCTCAGGTAGAAAAGAGCTTCAAACTATATTTTTCAGTCCAAGCCCAAACTCTGATACATTCAGAAATTGGCCTTCTTCACATCGTTTTGCTGGTCTGGTGTTCCCATCTATTCTTATGACTGGTATACTTGTCACCTCTTTTAATCTGCAGACACCACATCTCATGTACTAAATTACTATGTGAATTCAAGTTTATGGAGATTCATTGATTATATTAATATTAGGAAAAAAGTCATTTCTATATACAGTATTTTAGGATATAGTATTTAAAGGGGAACTCCGGGTAGAGGTTAAAAAAAATGAAACTGCTGCAGAAGCATAAAGCATTACTTACTTGTCTATCTCAGTTTTTAAACTACCAAAAATCCATTTATTTGGGGGGGGGGGGGGGTTTGTTCTGTTTTGTGTTTCTGTCCTTCCTGGTTCAGCAGTTCCCAGAATGCAATGCCTTACCTCAGCTGACCATCAGAGCCCCCACCCGTCTCAATCAATAAAATTAGTGCTGCACCTGCTTCTGGCCATTCAGAGATGGTGAATCACTCAGGGGATTGGGTTATCCAGCCAAGCCTCCTGTGTGCATCATCAGTCTGATCTCAGCAAACACACACAATGTGAGACAGAGACATGGAATATTTGTCTCCTGGGGGGGGGGGGAATAGCAGAAGGAGCAGGAGACAATGTGAATTGGCACAGAGGCCACTTTTTCCACTTCCTGGTTTTCTATCAGCTACCGGTGTGGCAGAACCGTACAGATACAGTAATACATTGCATAGACACATCTATATAACTGTTAATGTACTTTTAATAGAAAACAAGTTGTTATTATCCGGAGTTCCCCTTTAATTGATTGTACTTGTAGAAAGCTGAAGCAGGGGAAATATATACCAATTCCACTACAAACTGATACCACAAACGTGATGGATGGTATGATTTTTTTTTCTTATAGAGCCTTAGGCCATGTTCACATTATATATAACACCAACCGTTCTGTGACCCGGCAAGGTCACAGAACGGCCGGTGTTACTGAAGATCATCCCAGCCGGTACTGCAGTGCCGGCCGGATGATCTTCACTTCTGCTGAATTTGTATATGAGTGCACCCGTGTTCGCCTGCATCTGAATTCACTGCTGCACACAATGTGTGTTGTGTCAACTGGCAGGTTTTCTGTGGTCGCTATTCAATAAATAGTTAGCAATCCCGGCTGCAGTGTATACGGGATCCTGTAGCTGCAGCACAATGTAAGTTTTATATTAATCATGGCCATTGTTGCAAATGGGCAACAAAGGTGGTGATTAATTTGAAACTTACGTAGTGTGAACATAGCCCATAGAACGTATTCCCATCATAAACATATATATATATATATATATATATAACCCACAGGATATGCCCTAAATGTCTGATGGATTGAGGTCCTAGCTTTGCTATTCTAGCAGAGTCGGCAGACAGCGGGGGTCAGATGCCGAGATTTCTGGTTTGTACGAACCAGAAATCCGGCAGGTTCGCTCATCTCTACCGTTTACATGGCAAAAACATGTAACTTGTGAAGGTTATATAACCTGAGTGTGGGTACATTAAATTCCAGTAGAATTAAAGCACTAGAACAGGTGTGTCAAACTCAGATACACAGTGGGCCAATATAGAAAATTGGACAATATCGCGGGCCAACCATGATATTTATTGAAGCGTGCAGAGTGGCGTGCAGGCCTTCCAATATTATCGCACATAGTAGCCAGCCCTCCCATTAGTGCCCCATATAGTAGTCAGATGTAACAATAGTGCCCTATAGAGTAATAGTACTCCCAATATAATAGTAAGCCCTTGCAATAGTGCCCCACTTATGAATGCCCTCTAAGGAAGATACGAAATGTGCGTTGGGGTCCCTTGCGTTTACATGATTTTCCATGGGTAAGGTGCAATAGGAGCATATGTATGTGATGTATTAATAACTAGGAGTCGGTGGTTGGCAGGATAATGCATAAGAGATATTGATATTATACTATTTAGTGTTACCTTGTTGTGATATATGCAATTCCCAATAGAATGTAATATATGCCCCCACACTATTTATTGGTTATTCTATGCTCCTTTATTTCATATGTAATCACATTGATGCTATTTATTTAATATACATATACCCACCACACAAGTTATACAATCTAGTACTGGAGTGTTGTTTCGTTTTTATGTATTTTAATAATGTTTTTTTTCAATAAAATATATGATTTTTTTGGCTATGACCTGGTAGTTTATTTGGTATTAATGTTATAGATAGATCGCCCTATGTTATGTATTTGGTGGACTAAAAACCTATATAATAAGCAGCGTCTTATATACTTTAGTAATATTGTTTGAGGTGTCCACCGGAGCTGTTGTATATAATTAGTGCCCCACTTAGTAGCCAGCCCTCTCAGTAGTGCTCCACATAGTATTCAGCTCCAACAATAGTTTCCCCTATAGTTGTTAATTACTGTGCCCAACGGAAGACTGGGCTGGACCTTTGGCAGGACCTGTGTAGGGATGTCACCATGCTGCCTGAAAGTATTTCACTCACTTCAAAGCAACAGGCTTAAAATTGCCTGTGTCCTAGAAGATTATAATATAGGTGGTCTGAACAGCTATCCGGACCACCCATATAATAATCTGCTGTGACATTGGTGGGCTAGCTCTAGAAAATCAATTGATGTCCTTGGGGGCCAAAAATAATGACACCTGGGGCCAGATTTGGCCTGCGGGCTAGAGTTTGACGTGTCTGCACTAGAAGATAACTCCCCTTGAATCCAGACAAATGTTTATTAGTCCAGAAGGATATCCTGCCTTGCCTCCTACCCTGTAACTCTGGGCATCATAATACACTCTAGCTTGTCTCACTGAAGTTGAGTATGATTTCCCCCGACTCTCCTTAAGCATGAAAATAAAGGAAACCTTTCACAAAGAATCTCCAAAACAAGATTGTATTTCCTCCAGATAGATCCCACCTGCCTGGATAGTGCTTGTGCATGTAACTTGGCTGGCGTTGGACGTATCCAAAGAGACAAAGCCTTCTAGTGTCAGATGCGCGTGAAAGCTTTTTTGCACTGCTTTCCATTGTTACAGGTACTCTTTAGTGCTATAGATCTGTACTATGGAATAGATCAACTAAAGCAGGGATGGGGAACCATTGGCACTCCAGCTGTTGCAAAACTACAATTCCCATCATGCCTGGACAGCGGAAGCTAAAGCTTTGGCTGTCCAGGCATGATGGGAATTGCAGTTTTGCAACAGCTGGAGGGTCGAAGGTTCCCCATCCCTGAACTAAAAAGAGCAGCAAGGCTGTTTATATACAGCTTATGTCCTGCTTTTGACTGCCAAGTGTTGGTAACAGAAGCTATTACCATCTGTACTTTAATCTGTGAGTTACAAATGGCTGTAATTGGAAAACAAAGAAAAAAATCGAATTTTCTTGTATCTGTGAATTATAGGCCAGATTCCAATGAATTATACATGTAGTCAAGCTATTAATCGTTTTGTATAATATGAAAAAATGAATGTTACATTATGTACACGTGCAATAAAAGTGTGCATGAATTGCAATCTGCTGTGTTTTTTTTTTACTGTTTTATGTGTGTGTTTTAACCCTTGGATGACCAGGCCAAATTTCATTTTTGCACTTTTGTTTTTGTTTAAAAGGCCATAGCACTTGCATTTTTTTTTACCTACAGACCCACGTGAGCCACTAATTGTACTTTGCAATGAAAGACTTAATCTTTACATAAAATAGAAAAAAATATATATGCTGTAAAATTCAAAATAAAACACTTTTTTTTCCCCCCTATAGTGAAACTGACATGTTATATATGTTCCTCAAGTAAGAACTTTTAAAATGACATGTCACTTGTATAACTTGACTTGACTTTTACCTGACGGCAGTTGCCCCTAGCAACCAATCAGATTCCACATTCCTAACAGACTCTTGAAAATGAAAGGTGGAATCTGATTGGTTGCTAGGGACAACTGGGCCAGTTTACACCTTGTTTGATAAATCTCCCCCTAAATGTTTGTTTAAATTGCTCTATTACCATCCTTATAACGCTGTTATTTTCTAGTCTATGGGGCTGTGTAAATAGTCTTTTTTTTGCGCCATGATCTGTACTTTCTACCGGTACCTTGCTTACGTATATGTGACTATGCAAAACAGGAGTCCGTGGAGCCTCGGTTGCGAGTCTCAAAACACGGGATAGCCAGATATCTCTAGCCTGTTGCCACGGGGTGCCTCCATGATGGGGAGAGCACCACACCACCCTGATAAATAGCCACTTTAGTCCCATTCGGTTGCGAGTATTGGAACATAAATAGGAAAACACCAGGGTGGCCCCTTTTTGTCAATGTCTAACTCAAGGTGCGAGTATTGCGATCATGACAAGGGCTTGTCAAGGCAGGCTTCCATCCACAAACAGCCGTTTCGGGGTTTTTGCCCCTCGTCAGTGTGGAGTAGGATTCTGGCTAGTAGGGGCAATAGCAAATCGACCAACAAAACACAGTTATCACTGAACTCAAGGAGAACAGTGAAAAAAATTCCAATGAAGTACTCAATCAAGAGTCTCCACTGATGCCCCCCAAAATTTTAATATGCAAAACAGGAGTCCGTGGAGCCTCGGTTGCGAGTCTCAAAACACGGGATAACCAGATATTTCTAGCCTGTTGCCACGGGGTGCCTCCATGATAGGGAGAGCACCACACCACCCTGATAAATAGCCCCTTAAGTCCCACTCGGTTGGGAGTATTGGAACATAAATAGGGAAACACCAGGGCTGTCTGTGGATGGAAGTGGAGGGAAACACAAAATGGCTGTTTGTGGATGGAAGCCTGCCTTGGCAAGCCCTTGTCATGATCGCAATACTCGCACCTTAAGTTAGACATTGACAAACAGGGCCAGTCTGGTGTTTCCCTATTTATGTTCCAATACTCGCAACCGAGTGGGACTTAAGGGGCTATTTATCAGGGTGGTGTGGTGCTCTCCCTATAATGGAGGCACCTGGTGGCAACAGGCTAGAGATATCTGGCTATCCCGTGTTTTGAGACTCGCAACCGAGGCTCCACAGACTCCTGTTTTGCATATTTAAATTTTGGGGGGCATCAGTGGAGACTCTTGATTGAGTATTTCATTGGATTTTTTTTCACTGTTCTCCTTGAGTTCAGTGATAACTGTGTTTTGCTGGTCAATTTGCTATTGCCCCTACTAGCCAGAATCCTACTCCACACTGACGAGGAGCAAAAACCCCAAAACGGCTGTCTGTGGATGGAAGCCTGCCTTGGCAAGCCCTTGTCATGATCGCAATACTCGCACCTTGAGTTAGACATTGACAAAAAGGGGCCACCCTGGTGTTTCCCTATCTATGTTCCAATACTCGCAACCGAGTGGGACTTAAGGGGCTATTTATCAGGGTGGTGTGGTGCTCTCCCTATCATGGAGGCACCCCTTGGCAACAGACTAGAGATATCTGGCTATCCCGTGTTTTGAGACTCACAACCGAGGCTCCACGGACTCCTGTTTTGCATATTCGAATTTTTGGGGGCATCAGTGGAGACTCTTGATTGAGTACTTCATTGGAATTTTTTTCACTGTTCTCCTTGAGTTCAGTGATAACTGAACTGAAGTGAATACGTATATGTGACTATACACTTTTTTTCACTTACTTGTTTGATAACTCTCCCCCTAAATATTTGTTTAAATTGCTCTATTGCCATCCTTATAACGCTGTTATTTTTTGGTCTATGGGGCTGTGTGAAGAGTCTTTTTTTGCGCCATGATCTGTACTTTCTACCGGTACCTTGCTTACGTATTTATGACTATGCACTTTTTTTTTCACTTACATTAATTAGAAATCAACCTGGGTGATGTCTAATACAACTACACTAATCTATCATATACAGTAGATCAGTGTAGTATACATAATACAGCACAGATCCATTAGATCAGTGCTGTATTACCCTGGGCTGCTGCAGACCAGATCTTTAGATTACCGGCCGACTAAGTTCAATAGATCGCACCTACGCAATCACATCCGGGGGGGTGGGGGTCTAATCCATCCACAAGACCACCAATAATGGGGGTTACAACGCAATTAAATGCCGCGGACCCCGGCTACTGAAAGCGGCTGGGAGCGCAGTGGTTTAGAGTGGGGTTGCGGCACGGCCCCCTACTAAACTCCCCTAGTGGCGCCAGGATGAACGGGTACATCCTGGGTCAAATAGGTGTTAATATATGGTCATATATATGCTTTTTTTATTTGTAAGCTATTCTGTTATATCTATTATATATCAGTAAAAGCTCAAGTGACTATAATAAAAGTTTTTAATATAACTTATTAAAGTTAGTTTTACTTATCAAGGTTGTGACGTCCCACACTCCACCAGGAGTACGGTAGGTCAGCTGGGTATTGATTTACACTGCCACCCTGTCCACGTGGGCACAGGAAGACTGGTAAAGCTGCCACCAGCTTTTCGTTAAGATATAATAATACTATATTGGGCCAGAAGCCAGCCCCGAGTGATAGCGTTAGCTTGCGAACAAGAGCGTGTGGGTACGTTGATCGAGACAAAAGAACAGCCACAGATTAAATAGGATATTTAATTGCCTTAAGGGCGCACTAAACAACACACAATATACACAATATAATATATACAGTGGTCAGAGACAAAGTACAGGTGGTAGCACAGACAGTTTTAGCAATTGGTCGTTACCGTAATTTGGGTGGTAAAGCGAAGCATGGGAGACGTGTGCTTGCTGCGTTGGTTTTCAGGAACTTCTCTGACCTATCGTCATGGCCTCCCCGGACAAAGAACAATGGGTCCTTCCTAGCCCCTGGGATATATACACCTGGCCGACACGCCCCCTCCCAGGTGTGGGCTGGTCTCAGCTACTCCCCCTTTGGCTTACAGCCCAAAACCCCTATAACCCCAAAGTGGGTCATATCTTCCTAACACCGGGTCATAGGGAGATGGTTCTGGTACCATTGGGTCCAGCTGGGCCCCTGGAACGTTTGGAGGCCAAACACGACTCCTTTACCCAGCTCGGTCTACCAGTTCTCCGTATCTCCCTATCCCGGGCTCCCAAAGAGGAGTGAGACGCAGAGGGACGTTCGGGTGGGTCAGACGCTTCAGAAAATATACTCTTCATATGGCTAGTCCGCACGGAAATTCCATAACTTATTATGGAATTATGGTGCCACTCAGTCTGGAGATATTTGCTCTGATCTAGGTAGAGAAATTTGTTATCAGGGTTTTTGGATGCCTGTTGGCCTCTCAGTGGGAATTTTCACACTTAGGGACCTGGAGGGCTCTGTACACTAGGCCCCCCTGCGAGTATGGCTTCCTAGCAGATGGTGAACCCTGGGCTATATTGATATATAGTTATATCAATATATTGATGAACCATACTCCCTTTTCCTCACAAAGGTCAACCCCCATTTTCCAAATTACTTATTTACCCTGCAAAATTGTTAAAAATTGGTCTTGGGAGGGAAACTGATCAGCTCACTAAGGGATTATGTTACATGTTGACAATAGAAGTCTATAAAGAGTGAAATGGGGACGGGGGTGACAGTAAAGAGGCAGATGTTAAGAGAGACAGAAAGGATGCTGAAGCTTGAAAGAACTGTTATATGTCACTTGGTGCTTGAATCACAGCATAAACTCATCGGTACTGCTCTAAAATGTCCTCTATGCTTCTGCTGCCTCTGGGGGTGTGCTGTAGAGATCTAGAAAAGCAGGATTTGTGCATGTGTGTATGTGTGCATGCAGTGCCTAGGAGACATCATAGCAACCTTCAACTCATTAGCTCAGGGCTGAAACTAGTGAAAAAGCCATCTAAAGCTTATATAATGGTCAGAAATACGTCTACCCCTTATGTACACACATAACAGCTCATGTTAAAAAGTTAGTGATTATTTAATATTTGTCATACATTCAGTACTGCAGTTTGTGTTTAAATAGATGTGGGCATGGTAAGAGGTGATTGTTTAATGAGCTAAGAATGTCGAAACCTACCATACCGCAATGTTAATCTGTTAGTAATATGTGAACGTGCCCATTTAATGATTAATAATTTACTCCTGTTAAGGTGAAGCTGTTAAGTACAGTAGACATTCACAGTAACCATAATGTATAGGATCATGACTTTTCCCCTATGTTTGCTTTGGCAGCTTTAGCTTCCGTGTTTAAACGTGTGACTACAGTATAGCTTTATACATTGATTACATGCTAAACCATTGTTATGTCCAAAGAGACCTATAACATGTCATAGATATCATGTTATATCATGGTGGCTCTTTGCCTGAACATTTTACTAGTAAAAAAATGACAGATCCAAGTTCATAGTAAACTTTTCCTTAAAGTGTATCTGTTATAACTTTCAAAATCTAAATTAACAGTAGATATGAAATAAAGCAAGTTTGCAATATACATTCATTATTTTGTTGTTGTTGTCATGCTGTAAAACAAAGCTGAACTTACCAGAAATCCAGGTCCAGTCTCCTAAAGGCACATTTTCTGACTTGTGCTGGTTGAAAAAAAACAGACTAAACACAGGAATTCCAGCCAGTACAGAGAGTCACAGCTCAATGTGTCCATCAAACACATGACCGCCTTCTCTGTGAGCGCTCAGATGGCCTGGGATATCCTGTTTTCTGACTCTTTGAGAAAAAAAAAATCAGAATACAGGAAGTGCCGTGTTCTCCATGATAATTAAAAAAAATAATAATGAATGTAAATTGCAAACTTGCTTTACATCACATCTACTGTTGATTTAGATTGTAAATGTTATAACCACAAGTACACTTTTAGGCTGGGTTCACACTACGTATATTTCAGTCACTATTGTGGTCCTCATATTGCAACCAAAACCAGGAGTGGATTAAAAACACAGAAAGGATCTGTTCACACAATGTTGAAATTGAGTGGATGGCCGCCATTTAATGGCAAATATTTGCTGTTATTTTAGAACAACGGCTGTTATATTGAAATAATGGCAGTTATGTACTGTTATATGGCGGCCATCCATTCAATTTCAACATTGTGTGAACAGATCCTTTCTGTGTTTTTAATCCACTCCTGGTTTTGGTTGCAATATGAGGACCACAATACTGACTGAAATATATGTACTGTGAACCCAGCCTAAGCTGGTTTCACACTATGTATATTTCAGTCAGTATATTTCAGTCAGTATTGCAACCAAAACCAGGAGTGGATTAAAAACACAGAAAGGATCTGTTCACACAATGTTGAAATTGAGTGGATGGCCGCCATATAACAGTACATAACTGCCATTATTTCAATATAACAGCCGTTGTTCTAAAATAACAGCAAATATTTGCCATTAAATGGCGGCCATCCACTCAATTTCAACATTGTGTGAACAGATCCTTTCTGTGTTTTTAATCCACTCCTGGTTTTGGTTGCAATACTGACTGAAATATACTGACTGAAATATACATATACTGACTGAAATATAGGTAGTGTGAACGCAGCCTAAAGTTGTTTACTTGAGTATTAACAAAGCAATAGAGGAACAGGAGAAGAAAACAAAGTGCCACAACTAATTTTTATATAAGGTTGGCAAAATCTGTCTTACACTAGGTCTTTCCTAGCCTAATACAAACTAAACACTTCTTACAGTCAAAATTACTACTATTTTCTTTTATAGGTGTTATAGTTGTTAGAAGTTAGATGCATCTGCCATATCTTTAGTAGGGGTATGAACCCAGGGACCCTAACTGATCAGCAGAGTTAAGAGGCCATGGCTGTGTCTCACAATGCAACTCAGTCCTGTTTACTTGCTTCTGACTCTTGAGGTTTTGGATGCTAGATAGCCTCCCAATGAATTATGAATTGCCATTTCAAAGGATAGGAAATCAGTGATTAAAGCCCCTATTTCACGGGGCGACTATTAGGAGCAAACGAGCGCTATCAGTCCTCCGCTCGCTGCTGCTATTACATGTGGCAGCAGCGAGCTGGTGAGTGCAGGAGGGGCCGCGGGGAGGTGGGGGGGGGGCTTCACGGGTGATCTCTAGATTATCCGGGCAGCCCATAGCATACAGCAGTGGTCTGCTGCCGCCGCTCCTATTGCTCGGTGCGACGGCAGCTGATCGTTGCCTTCTATTTCACGGGACAATTATCGGCCGTAACGGCCCATATTGGCCAAATATGGCCAATAATTGTTTGTGGAATAGGGCCTTTAGTACCAGAAAAGCTCTTAAAAGGGAAGATGGTTTGGTCACATATAGTGTGATCGAGCATCGGGGTAAACTTCCTTATCTTCCTCTGTAAATGCTAAATATGTCTATATGTGGCTATCCAGTGGTTGTAATGTGACTTGCAGCCTGCTAAAGGTTTTGCTCGAATATCACCATACTGTATTTAGTTTGTATCATGAGAAATTGAAGTCGTTAACCAAATTTGAGAAACGTGATAGGTGGATACATCTGAAAATCATTTTACACGTTCTAATAAGTACCCAGTGAGTTGCTATGGTATGTATTGATGTATGTGAGGCAGCTTTTTTACATTTATTATATTATTTAACATTCTCATTGTATTATTGCATAATTATTTTGTGATTTAGTCTTTACAGGATTTGAAACAAACAATAAATATGAAATAACAAACAGTATGGGTCAGAAGGTATACTACGCAGCAGAAGAAACCAGTTTCTGTAATCGATTTTTTTGTGGAAGTGCCCGCTCCTTTGTTATAGTGATTACTGATAACAGGGGCAATGAAGTGATGAGACTATTAAGACCTCTTAGATGTTCCTGCTGTCTAGCTCCATGCTGCCTGCAAAGAGTGAGTATACTCAGGATATCGAGATTTAAAAAAAAATATTTTAGAATTTACCACTTCATTCTCTTCTAATTAAATAAACAGTAATCTCACCGCATATATATACAGTGGTGCCTTGGATTACGAGCATAATTCGTTCCGGCACTGTGTTTATAATCCAAATCCACTCTTAAACCAAAGCAAATTTTCCCATAAGAAATAAAAGAAATGCAGACAATTGGTTCCACACCCCCAAAATAACGATTTATTATTCAGAATGTAAATGTAAAAGAACATGTAAAACAATTGAAACTATTTTTAAACCAAGTTACTCTTAAACCAAGGTACCACTGTGTGTGTGTGTGTGTGTGTATATATATATATATATATATATATATATACTGTGTGTGTATATATATATATATATATATATATATATATATATATATATATATATATATATATATCGTACTGTTATCCTTTATGCATTAAATTTGAGATGCTAATATTTTTTGTCCTTTTACTTAGCTTGAAGTTCAGGCTCCTCCAGGAATACCAATTGGTTATGTCATCCAGACCTGGCATCCTTTTCTACCAAAGTTTACAATACAAAATGAGAGACATGAAAATGTTTTGAGGATCATTGGACCATTTTTAACATGTAGTTGCTGCTCAGATGTCAATTTTATGGTAATAAAAAATAATATATATGACAATTTGGGATTGAGTTAGCTCATGGGGCCACAATTTACAGGAGCTCTTTCAGGTGACTTTAGTTGAGCCTTACTAGCTTAACACATTAGTAAACTAGTAACTGCCCTTCTCTCTTCCAATCCCAATAACCAAGCCCTACACTTAACCCAATATCCCAGAGAAATTGTCCTTTTCTGGTGCACACATCCTAGCTGGCTAATGCCAAATCTGAACTGCAATATTGCTGTATGCTAACTGGAAGACAGTGGTGGATGAAAGTCTAAATGCTTTACATGAGCACCCTATCTACTTTCCATATTAGCCAGTAGGTTTTGCAGCATTCTCATTTCTAAAAAGGAAAATTTTTCGCCACTCCAGGTAGCCATTTTCTGCAACACCAACCGCTGAATATTTAATCTGTCCCTTTTCATGTTTTCTAGTTAGTACTTCTACAACTGCTAGGGCTGCAAATGGATTGGTTGCACTTAAATGGAAATTATCAGCAGGTTAAATGAATCCAACCTGCTTATAGCTCCCTATAGTATATGGGGCGCTGAGGATGAAGTTATGTCTCTTACTTTTATCCTTGGCATTCCTGTGCAGTTCTAATGTAGCATGGTAAATCCGCTTGGAACACTGCCCCACATCCAGAACGCAGATCCGCCCCGTCCAGCCCGTTTCTACTAATGATTATCAATGGAGCAGGCTCGATTTGCGATCTGGGGGTGGGGCGGTGCTCCAATCGGCCTTACCATACGATGCACTACATTAAAACTGCACGGGAACGGCACCGAGGTAAAGGTAAGACACATACCTTCATTCTCGGCACCCGGTGAGCAGTAGAGAGCTATCAGAAGCTTAGATTTGTTTAACCTACTGACCTTTTAAACAAAATATTGATTTTTTTAAATGCTTTTTTTTTTAAATTACTTTAATGCTGATGTTTTAATGAGTATTTATTAACTGTGAAGTTTCCTCTGCAGGTAAAGTCAGTTGACGAGATCTATGAAGTTGGTAGAATTTCTAAACAGTGGGCTGGTTTTGTGAACGAGATGTGTACGGACGCTGATATCTTTGGCATCCAGTTTCCAATGAACCTTGATGTAAAAATGAAAGCAGTGATGCTTGGCGCATGTTTTCTAATTGTAAGTTCAGTAGTTTATGTGACTTTAAGGCCACGTTCAGATGCTGTATAACAGTGGCCGTTCTGTGACACAGAATGTCACAGAGTGGCCCTTGTCTGTCAAGTTAATCCCGGCCGTTACTGCAGTACCGGCCTGATGAACATCACTTTTTTTAAATTGAAATACTGTATGGGCACATTCAGGTGTGCCTGTATTCCAAATAACCATAGCACACGCATTCAATGAATAATAAACTGATGTCAGTTTTTTGTGCGGCCACATGGAATCCCAGCTGGAGTGTATACAGTATGTATACACTGCGTATGGGATTCCATAGTAATTAAAGCGATCGGCCGCTGTCAATAAACAATGGCCATTGATGCAAACCTGAAACTAATGAAACTACATGTTTTGTGAACGTGGCCTAAAAATATTATTTAAAACATAATATCTTGCATAATTTAAACAATGTGGTTGTATTAAGAAAAAATTAAATTCCTAATATTGAAGCTGTCTAAACAATCCATTAACTGAAAAAGTATGGCCTTAAAGTGACACCATCACCCCCTTTTTGCATTCTGACTTCTCTACACAGGTGTAATGGGTAAATTTAACAGTTTTCATACCTTGTCATATGTAATGCTGCTTGTTCAAGTTAAAAGTGATCTTTTATCAACTGCAGATTGTGCCGGGGCCCCTCCATGACATAATAGGCACATAAGCCCCGCCCCTCGCTGACCATTGGAACAGGCTGGCCTAAAGATCTAGGCCCCACCCTCTCTAGGTCGGCCCATACCAATAGGCGTAAAGGGGGCCGCGCCTATGTGCAGATGACATCACGGAGGGGTGGAGCCAACGGTGGAGCTGTGGATGGGGCTAAGTGGCACTAATTCTGCGAAGCCCCGCCCACTTAGCACAATCTGCAGTTGATAAAAGATGACTTTTTACTTGAAGAAGCACCATGACGTATAATATAAAATAAGGTATGAAAACTGGTAAATTTACCTTTTACACCTGTGAAGAGAAGTCAGAATGCAAAAAGGGGTGACAGTGTCACTGTTGTTTAAATTTATTTTGCAGAAATCAATAGTACAGGCGATTTTAAGAAACTTTGTAATTAAAGAGGTAGTGCGGCGGTAAACAATTATTCACAGAATAACACACATTACAAAGTTATACAACTTTGTAATGTATGTTATGTCTGTGAATGGCCCCCTTCCCCATGTCCCACCACCCCCACCCGTGTACCCGGAAGTGTGGTGCGCTATACATAACTGTCACGTGGCGACTCGTCTCCGATCTTCAGTCTGCGATGTCGTCTTCGGACTGAATCCCTCCGAGCGTCCTGAGTGCCGGCCGCCCTCTTCAGTGTCATCAGATGCTCAGCCGCGATTGTCTGAGCACAGTTATGCTCAGACAATCGCGGCTGAGCAGCCGATAAGGGCGGCCGGCACTCAGGACGGACGGAGGGATTCGGCCGAAGACGACATCGCTGACTGAAGATCGGAGACGAGTCGGCATGTGACAGGTATGAATAGCGCACCACACTTCCGGGTACACGGGTGGGGGTGGTGGCAGGGCCGCCATCAGGAATTTCAGGGCCCCATACAACCAAAGTGTCTGGGCCCCCCACATTAATTAAAAAAAAAATTGTGTGTTCGACCCACGCCTTGCTGGGAAGTATAATTTGGTTCATAATAATAATTTATTTGGAACTGGCTCATATACCCCATTTTCCCCAGTGGCTTAAAATGTAACCTCTGTTATACAGTTATAAAATTGTAGAAACTAAATGTGAACAAGGTGCAATTTAAATGTCACCATACAGACACTTACTTGTATAGCTGTCTCTTGTGCTCTGTATGCAGTGCATTATATTCACCCTTGCAACGTACAATTTATAGCGCGTCTACAAGCCCAGCGGGGCTCATTATGATGGAGACTAAAACTTATACAAGAGTAGGGTAGGGGTTCCCCTGTATTCAGAATGCTGTTGAGTACTAGGCAATGCCCCGTTTGGGGTTATTGAATTTCGAGGGTCTGGGGGGCTGTTTGATTTGTATATGTTCACCAATCCCCCCCCCCCCCCCCGGTATGCTCACTAACATAGAATATGTTGATAAGGCTAATATAATGAGGCTGTTCCATGTTAGTGAGCATATACAAATCACACAGCCCCCCAGGCAGACTAGTTTAGCTCACCCAAGCCAGTGATAGCGAATACATGGCGGTGAGAACGCTTTCTAGGAGATCCTGTTTGTGCAGCAGAGGTGTCTTTATCCTGCTCTGCATAGACCCTTGAAATTCAATAATCCCAGACGGGGCATTGCCTAGCACTCAACAGCATTCTGAATACAGGGGAACCCCTACCCCACTCTTGTATAAGTTTTAGTCTCCCTCATAATGAGCCCCGCTGGGCTTGTAGACACGCTATAAATTGTACGTTGCAAGGGTGAATATAATGCACTGCATACAGAGCACAAGAGGCAGCTATACAAGTAAGTGTCTATTTGAATTGCACCTTGTTCACCTTTAGGTTCTATAATTTTATAACTGTATAACAGAGGTTACATTTTAAGCCACTGGGGAAAATGGGGTATATGAGCCAGTTCTCTAGAATTGATCTCACACACAGACAACAGCACACATGTATACAGACACCAGCACACATGTATACAGACACCAGCACACATGTATACAGACACCAGCACACATGTATACAGACACCAGCACACATGTATACAGACACCAGCACACAAGTATACAGACACCAGCACACATGTATACAGACATACAGACACCATCACACATGTATACAGACACCAGCACACATGTATACACACATACAGACACCAGCACACATGTATACAGACATACAGACACCAGCACACATGTATACAGACACCAGCACACATGTATACAGACATACAGACACCAGCACACATGTATACAGACACCAGCACACATGTATACAGACATACAGACACCAGCACACATGTATACAGACATACAGACACCAGCACACATGTATACAGACATACAGACACCAGCACACCAGGGCACGATGAAGTTTGAACTTCTGCAACCTGGAGAAATCACCTGATATCACCTGCAGTCCTATGTAACACCACATAACACAGTGGTATCTCTGAGTACAGATAATGTAGTAGATTTCACCTGCAGTCCTATGTAACAGCACAGATAACACAGTGATATCTCTGAGTATAGATCATGTAGCAGATGTCACCTGCAGTCCTATGTAACAGCACAGATAACACAGTGATATCCCTCTGAGTACAGATAATGTAGATGTCACCTGCAGTCCTATGTAACAGCACAGATAACACAGTGATATCTCTGAGTACAGATAATGTAGTAGCTAACACCTGCAGTCCTATGTAACACCACAGATAACACAGTGATATCTCTGAGTACAGATAATGTAGTAGTCACCTGCAGTCCTATGTAACACAACAGATAACACAGTGATATCTCTGAGTACAGATCATGTAGTAGATGTCACCTCGGGGCGCCCCTACTAAATGATGTTCTACAAAATAAGAAAAGTGTCATACAGGGACTCACCGGTGATGTCTTCTTTGATCTGAGGCGTCACTTTTCCTCTCCATCCGGCCCAGACCTCCATGATGATTCCTTCCAGATACGTTTCATCCCCTTAGAACCTGCGAGACAAACAATTTAGGCTCCGCACATTTCTAGCAACTTCCTTTCCTTTCTCCCCCCTGTAGGCTCCCATAGTAACTGCGCTGTGTGGGATGCCCCCTGTATGTAGGATCCCCTGCTGTGCCCCCTGTATGTAGGATTCCCCGCTGTGCCCCCATGAGCTAATAATGCCCCTAGAGGTGGCCCCCATGAACTAATAATGCCCCCAGAGGTGCCCCCATGAACTAATAATGCCCCCAGAGGTGCCCCCATATACTAATAATGCCCCCAGAGGTGCCCCATGAGCTAATAATGCTCCCAGAGGTGCCCCCATATACTAATAATGCCCCCAGAGGTGCCCCCATGAGCTAATAATGCCCCAGAGATGCCCCCATATACTAATAATGCCCCCAGAGGTGCCCCCATACACTAATAATGCCCCCAGAGGTGCCCCCATATACTAATAATGCCCCCAGAGGTGCCCCCATACACTAATAATGCCCCCAGAGGTGCCCCCATACACTAATAATGCCCCCAGAGGTGCCCCTAAAAAAACAAACATCCTACTCACCTAATCCGCGCTGTGCAGGCAGCAGCTCTTCCTCCTCCTCTTCGGGCTCCATCTTACGAGCCGCAGGGACGGGACTTCCGGCAGACGTGATGACATCACATCATCACGCCTGCCGGAGAGGTCACGGCCCGGCCTCCCATAGGCTGCTGGTATGAAGTGCCGGCTGCCTATGGGAGAGAATACAGGAGGAGGACGCTGACAGGTCCTGCTCCTGTATTCTGATCGCTTTAATGTTCCGCCCGCTCACTGTGCGGGCGGAACATCAAAGCAATCAGTGCATCCCGAGAAGCTGCACGGCCGCAGCTTCTCTGGATGCTCAAAAACAAGTAGCAAGGGGGGCCGTGCGGGCCCCCCTAGCGTAGCAGACGGGGGGCGGCGGGCGGCGGGCCCGCCGGGCCCCCCCCCCCCGTGTCTCTTAGGGTCCGGGCCCCATACGGCAGTACCAGTTGTACTGCCCTATCGGCGGCCCTGGGTGGTGGGACACGGGGAAGGGGGCCATTCACAGACATAACATACACTAAAAAGTTGTATAACTTTGTAATGTGTGTTATTCTGTGAATAATTGTTTACCGCCGCACTACCCCTTTAAGTTTATTAGCCGAAAAATGCATTTTTAACATGAAAAAGCAGTTTGAAGCTCTCCCCCCTGTCTTCATGGTTCTTTTATGGAGGGAGATGAGGCACCAAAACAGGACAACAAAGAGTTAAATTACAGCTACATCACCGGGCTATCTCCTCTGAAGTCAGCACTGACCTCTCTGACCTCTGAATACTAGATTTCACACAGCTCCCGCTGTGTAATCCTTTCTTTTCTGCTCTCTGCTGGCGACTAATCTCCCTCCTTCCTCCTCCCCCCTCCCCTCTCCATAGGTTACACAGGGCATGTCTGATGTAAAAGATTTGTGATTTCCAGATAATAGACAGAGGTGGGGTGGGGAAAGTCTTTTTGAATGCAGATAATGACATATTTCCCTAATAAACCCAATTACAAAGTTTTTTAAAATTGCCTGTACTATTGATTTCTGCAAAAAAACAAACAAAGACAGTGTCTCTTTAACCCCTTAAAGACCGAACCAATTTCCATTTTTGCGTTTTTGCTTTTTCCTCCTGGTGCTTAAAAGGCCATAGCAGTTGTATTTTTTTCACCTAGAAACCCTTATTTTTTGCGCCACTAATTGTGCTTTGCAATGACAGGCTGAATTTTTGCATAAAGTACACCGCAAAACCAGTAAAAAATTAAGTGTGGTGAAATTGAAAAAAATAAATAAATTTTTTTTAAATTTGTGTCTTTTTTTTTTTTTTTACGCCGTTCGCCCTGGGATAAAACTGTCTTATGTATGTTCCTCAAGTGGGTACAATTACAATAATATGTTACTTGTTTAACTTTTATTTTATTTGATGGCTTTTAAAAAATTAAAACCTTTTTTAAAAAATATATGTTCCTTAAAATTGCTCTATTACCAGGCTTATAGCTCTTTTATCCTTTGGTCTATGGGGCTGTGTGAGGTGTCATTTTTTGCGCCATGATCTGTACTTTCTATCGGTACCTTGATTGCGCATATGCGACTTTTTGATAGCTTTTTTGGCCAATTTTGCACTGTGGATTTTTTTGCGCTTACACCATTTACCGTGCGACATCAGGAATGAAATAAATTAATAGTTTGGGCAAATACGCACGTGGCGATACCAAACATGTTTATTTATTTATTTTTATTTATAAAGGGGAAAAAGGGGGTGATTTAAACTTTTATTAGGGGAAGGGAATATTTATTAATAATAAAACATTTTATGATGAGATTCTATTGCATTCTATTGCTTTTTACTGCTGCAGCAGAAAAAAAATAGAGTGCCGAGCCGGGATCAGCGCCATTACGGACTCAGATGCAGGGATCGCTCCTCCACAACCACGTCGCGGGGGGGTGGGGGAATCCAACTCTGACAGCTGCATTTAAAAAGCTAATTAGTGGGCACGGGGATCGGACCGTGCCCGCTAATAGCCGATATCCCGGGCTGCAGAAAGCGGTTCTGCGGCGATTCAGAGCGGGGTCGCCACAGTCCCCTCTGAATTTCCTTAACGACCTAATATGATACCCTTATGAATGGGTGTAAATATACACCTGGTGTAAACTGCCCACAGCAACCAATCACGGCTCCTCTTATATTTTGCCAGAGCTGAAAGCTGAGCTGTGATTGGTTGCTGTGGGTAGTTTACACCAGGTGTATATTTACACCCTTTTATAAATTTCCTTCTTTGACTACAAGTTACTATAGGTTTTAGCAATCATCCATTGTAATGTGCATATATTTGCAGCTTTATATGTAATACTTGTGACATCTACATTGAGATCTCATAACAAATATTTTCTTTTACACAGGATTTCATGTTCTTTGAGTATTCTGAACAGAAAGATGGAGCAGTATTTCCTGTCTTCACATGAACTACACATACTATATTGATTTTTGGCATTTTAATGGTCTTTTTTTGTGAAAACATGTACATTTTCATAGAAAGAAATAGAAATAAATAGAAATAAATAAACAGCTAATTTTTTACAGTGTGGACATTTGAACCTTTTTATTTTTTTTAATGTATTCTGAATATTTAACCCTTTAGATGCTGCAGTCATGAGAACTCTCTGATATCAAGCACAACCTTTTTGTGGAGTGTTAAAGGAATCTGTGAGCTGCAATTCAAGTTCAAAACTGCTGACACTGTAAGGCTGGGTTCACACTACGTATATTTCAGTCAGTATTGTGGTCCTCATATTGCAACCAAAACCAGGAGTGGATTAAAAACACAGAAAGGATCTGTCCACACAATGTTGAAATTGAGTGGATGGCCACCATATAACAACAAATAACTGCCATTATTTCAATATAACAGCCGTTGTTTTAAGATAACAGCAAATATTTGCCATTAAATGGCGGCCATCCACTCAATTTCAACATTGTGTGAACAGATCCTTTCTGTGTTTTTAATCCACTCCTGGTTTTGGTTGCAATATGAGGACCACAATATTGACTGAAATATACGTAGTGTGAACCCAGCCTTATGCTAAGTTTACACGGAGCGATTATCCGGCGAATTTTCGTGATAACGATCGAATTCGAACGATAATCGTACGTGTAAACGCGGTGATCGATCGAAAAATCATTTATTTTGATCTTTTAACCTGTTCATAAATCGTCGTTCGTAGTTCGCCAAAAATTCGCCGATCGTTCCGTGTAAACAGTCGTCGCGTGATAATCCGGCCGCCCGCTGCCTGGCACCCCGCTCGCAGCCCAGCCCCCAGCTCATCCGCAGCCCCCTGCGCCGGCTCGATCGCCACCCCCGCTGCCACTCTGATCGCCACCCCCGCCGCCCCGATCGCCACCCCCACCCGCCACACCGATCGCCCCCCCCCCGCTCCGATCGCCACCGCCGCTCCGATCGCCCCCACCGCCGCGGCCAAGAGCATACGTTACCTGCTCCGTGCAGCAGGTCTTCCAACATCCCCAGCTCCCCTCTTCAGCGCATTGATTGGCTGAAGAGATGAGTCAGGAATTTTAAACAGCGCCTCTTCAGCCAATCAGTGCTCCTCTTCAGCACTGATTGGCTGAAGGGGAGCCGTTTGAAATTCCCGGCTCCCCTCTTCAGCCAATCAATGCACGGCAGTACTGATTGGCTGAAGAGGGGAGACGGGAATTTCAAACGGCTCCCCTTCAGCCAATCAGTGCTGCCTTGCATTGATTGGCTGAAGAGATGAGCCGGCGATCGGGGGGGGGGGGGTGATCGGAGCGGCGGCGGGTGGCGATTGGAGCGGTGGCGGCGATCGGATCGGCGGCGGGGGGGCGATCGGAGTGGTGGCAGGGGGTGGGCGATTGGAGCGGCAGCGGGGGGGGGGGGCGATCAGAGCGGCGCAGGGGGCTGCGGTTGAGCGGGGGGGCGGGCTGGTCTGCGGGCGCGCGATCGCAAAATGATCGCAAACCGATTTTTTCCGTACGATATATCGTACCGTCTAAACGCTGATCGTTATAAAAAAAATACGTTACTTCGAAATCGTTAATCGTATGATCGGGCCAACTATTGCTCCGTGTAAACTTAGCATAATGGAGCATTTACACAGGCAGATTTATCTGACAGATTTTGGAAGCCAAAGCCAGGAATGGATTTGAAAAGAGGAGAAATCTCAGTCTTTCATTTATGAGCTGTTCCCTGTTTATAGTCTGTTCCTGGTTTTGGCTTCAAAGATCTGTCAGATAAATCTGCCTGTGTAAATGCACCATAAGGGTCCATTTACACAAAAAGATTATCTGTCAAAGATTTGAAGCCAAAGCCAGAAACAGACTATAAACAGGGAACAGGTCATAAAGGAAAGCCTAAGATATCTCCTCTTTTCAAATCCATTCCTCTCTTTGGCTTCAAGTCTTTGGCAGATAATCTGTTAGATAATCTTTCTGTGTAAATGGACCCTTATGCTACATTTACACAGAACAATTATCGGGCGAATGTAAACGTGGCGAACGACCGAAAAATCGTTCATTTTGATCTTTTAACATGTTCATAAATCGTCGTTCATCGTTTGCAAAAAAATCGCAGATCGTTCCATGTAAACAGTCGTTCACTGATTTTACCTATGTGTGAGATAGGCTTAACCGATCATAAAACGATTGCAAAACGAATTTTCTGTACGATATATCGTTCCATCTAAACGCTGATCGTTATAAAAAAAAATCATTACTTCGAAATCGTTAATCGTACGATCAGGCAATTAATCGCCTTGTGTAAACTTAGCATTAGATAGCTCTATAATCGTATAGCAAGGGCTGCATGGTCATCATTAGCAATATCTGTGTAGCCCTTGCCCAAACAGTCTACATCACATGTCCATGTTCCCAGTGTTCTCCTGTTCTCTGCTTCCTCCTTGGTCCTGCATGCTGCAGCTTCAGAAAAGAGCTCAGCCAATCATTGGCCGGGACCACAGTGGCCAGTGATTAGCTGAGTGGCCTGTCAGCTCAGACGGGCCGCTCTGAAGCTGCAGTGCGCAGGACCAGGGAGGAAGCAGAGCATAGGAGGAGACAAGGCATGTGGACAGATTATGTAAGCTGTTTGGGCAAGGGCTGCACTGACATGGCTAATGAGCCACGTAATAGGCCCAGTAAACGAGCGCCAATCTAGCAGATCGTCACTGTATCGTCGTTTACTGTATCGATCGGGCTGAGGACAGCCTTGAGCTCCACAGGAGCACACCAGGCACCAGGTATCTGCCCACAACACCCATATTATAATCTGCCCCTGAGTTCAGTCAATTTTGGCGCAAAACTTTCAAACTGCTGTTAACCCCTTCTCGTCAATAATTGCGATGCCCTGCGCAGCAGGAACGTATATATATTGAACCTGTCACTGACTGATCGGAACCCCTGAAGATAGTCCCAATCACTTCTACTGACAGGTGGGGGAAAGACACTTACCTCCGTCCTGCCCGATCTGCATACTGTATCTGCAGTGAATTTGACACTGTGATTTTGCAGTGAAATTTAATGAGGATACCATCACCAGGGCCGGGACAAAGGGTAGGCCAGGGTAGGCGATGGCCTAGGGCGCCATCTAGTGGTAAGTTACAGGGGTGCAATTTCAATTTCTTTAAAAAATAAAAAATCATTGACCTGCCAGGACCTACAGAGGCTCCGCCCCCTCCTCACGATGTGACCTCTTCTCTGTCTGACTGCTGGAGGCTGTACCGACTGCTGGGCTGCTGTCTGGTAAGTTCACTGACTGACTTTCATCATTCTTTAGGTTTAGGAAGGCTGGGAGAGCTGGGAATGCTGGGAGAGGGAAGTCACCTAGGTCACAGGTCTGCCCCATATAACACTGCCCCATATCCACTGCATTCACACTATCAGCACCTCACTGAAATGGATTCACACTATTAGCACTAGGAATTACAGTGCTCCTATATACCATGTTTTACGGTAATAGCCAGGACTAGTTAGTTCCAAGCTTCAGAATGTGCCAGGAAGATCATAGGGTGACACCTTTATGTAAGACTAACTAAAGAATGTCAACTCTTAACCCCTTCAGATCCATTCACCCACTGTTAACCCCTTCAGACCCATAACTGTTCAATTCCCCCACTGTTAACCCCTTCACATCCACTACAATCTAATTCAATCACTGTTAACCCCTTTAGATCCAAAACACTTCAATTCATCCACTTTTAACCCCTTCACATCCACCAGAGTTTAATTCATATACTGTTAACCCCTTCAGCTCCAGAAATATTTTATTTTTTTCTAACTATATGTAATTTTTAACACCTTAAAACCAGGCTCATTTTAATTTATTTCTCTTATTTGTCTTAGATATAGAAGAATCATTTTTACTGTAGGGATTTAGATTAATGTGATGGTAAAGTGTGTATTTGGGGCTATATGTCGCACTATTTGAAGTCCAATAAAACCAAAGAATCAAATTGTTATCCAATCTCGCTACCATATCCTAGAAGAGCGCTTACTCTCGAACAGATTCAGTGATTTTTAGAAATTTTTACTGTAGGGATTCGGAGTAATGTGATGCTAAAATGTGTATTTGGGGCTATATGTCGCACTATTTGAAGTCCAATAAAATCACGAAATCAAATTGTTACCCAATCTCGTTACCATATCCTAGAAGAACACTTACTCTCGTACATATTCAGTGATTTTCAGATAATTTTACTGTAAGGATTCGGAGTAATGTGATGGTAAAGTGTCTATTTGGGGCTATATATCGAACTATTTGTATCCCAATAAAATCACGAATTCAAATTGTTATCCAATCACACTACTATTTCCTAGAAGAGCGCTTACCCTCGTACAGGTTCTGTGATTTTCAGACATTTTTACTGTAGGGATTCGGAGTAATGTGTTGGTAAAATGTGTATTTGGGGCTATATGTCCCACTATTTGAAGTCCAATAAAATCAAGAAATCAAATTGTTATCCAATCACACTACTATATCCTAGAAGAGCGCTTACTTTCGTACAGGTTCTGTGATTTTTAGAAATTTTTACTGTAGGGATTCGGAGTAATGTGATGGTAAAGTGTCTATTTGGGGCTATATGTCCCACTATTTGAAGTCCAATAAAATCAGGAAATCAAATTGTTATCCAATCTTGCTACCATATCCTAGAAGAGCGCTTACTCTTGTACAGGTTCTGTGATTTTCAGACATTTTTACTGTACGGATTCGGAGTAATGTGATGGTAAAGTGTCTATTTGGGGCTATATGTCCCACTATTTGAAGTCCAATAAAATCAGGAAATCAAATTGTTATCCAATCTCGCTATCATATCCTAGAAGAGCGCTTACTCTCGTACAGATTCGGTGATTTTTACTGTAGGGATTCGGAGTAATGTGATGCTAAAATGTCTATTTGGGGCTATATGTCGCACTATTTGAAGTCCAATAAAATCACGAAATCAAATTGTTATCCAATCTCGTTGCCATATCCTAGAAGAGCGCTTACTCTCGTACAAATTCAGTGATTTTCAGATATTTTTACTGTAGGGATTTGGAGTAATGTGATGGTAAAGTGTCTATTTGGGGCTATATGTCCCACTATTTGAAGTCCAATAAAATCACGAAATCAAATTGTTATCCAATCACACTACCATATCCTAGAAGAACACTTACTCTCTTACAGGTTCTGTGATTTTTCAGACATTTTCACTGTAGGGATTTGGAGTAATGTGATGGTAAAGTGTCTATTTGGGGCTATACACCTGATAATTTGAAGTCCAATAAAATCAAATAGTTCTCCATATTGTTATTGTTGTTGGAGTGCTCTTGGTAGACTACTTCCAATCACAGGAGTGACCAGTTTCATGGCTGATGGAGGATAACCATTAAGTGACTTTTTTTTCAGGACTGTTCTTCTATTCTAGTTTAATAAGTCTATGTTCCTTTTAAGTTTAGGTTAGGGACTCGCAAGAGAATGGGGACCCTTGATGTGGGTTGCGAGCTTACGATATTTCTTGCCTATTTTTTCCTCCTAGTTTTCAACGGTAAAAGATATCTACTAACACCTCATTGAACATTTTTGTATTGTTATTGTATTGTCACCCAAAAGTTATACAAATCCCCAATATACACCTATTACGTGAAATGCTTATAAAGTGCTTTTCACCCTGTACTAACTACTGCATCAAGGCTTCACTTCCTGGATAACATGGTGATGTCACTTCCTGGGTAACATGGTGATGTCACTTCCTGGATAACATGGTGATGTCACTTCCTTGATAAAAATGGTGTTGTCACTTCCTGGATAACATGGTGATGTCATTTCCTGACTAACATGGTGATGTCATTTCCTGGATAAAATGGTAATGTCACAACCCTACTCCCAGAGCTGTGCGGGCTGTGGCTGCTGGAGAGGATGATGGCAGATGGACACTAAGGGACACAGGGCACTGGAGGAACACTGAGCATCCCCCTGCCATCATCCTCTCCAGCAGCCACAGCCTGCACAGCTCTGGTAGTCGGGTCGTTACATCACCAAGTTATCCAGGAAGTGATATCACCATGTTATCCAGAAAGTGACATCACCATGTTACCCAGGAAGTGAAGCCTTGATTCAGTAGTAAGTGCAGGGAAAAAAGCACTTTATAAGCATTTCCCGTAATAGGTGTATATTGGGGATTTGTATAACTTTTGGGTGACAATACAATAACAATACAAAAATGTTTTAGCCAGACTTCTTCTATAAAAGAATAGAAGTCGGCACTGGGGAGGGGCATCAGCAGGCGCCAGCAGCTCACACAGGCCCCTCAGCAATCTTTATTAGGTGGCAGAAACAAGACCGCTAGGGCGCAAAGGAGCTGTCAGTCAGTGACAGCTGCATGGCCCTATAATGCACTGGGGAAGACTTGCAGAATAGTAAGGGTGCTTTCACAAACTGCAGATTTGATGCAGATTTTCTACAGCGGATTTGAAACTTCAGGTTGACTTTGGTTTGGCAACAGACAATCTGCTGCAGAAAATCTGCAGCATGTGAAAGCAGCTTTAGTCTAGTGGGGCTCCTTGATGGCTCGATGTCCAATCTTCAATGATGTGTAAGTAGATATCTTTTACCGTTGAAAACTAGGAGAAAAAAATAGGCAAGAAATATCGTAAGCTCGCAACCCACATCAAGGGTCCTCATTCTCTTGCGAGTCCCTAACCTAAACTTAAAAGGAACATAGACTTATTAAACTAGAACAGAAGAACAGTACTGAAAAAAGTCTCTTAATGGTTATTCTGCATCAGCCATGAAACTGGTCCCTCCTGGGATTGGAAGTAGTCTACCAAGAGCGTCCAACAACAAGAACAAGATGGAGAACTATTGGATTTCGTGATTTTATTGGACTTCAAATTATCAGGTGTATAGCCCCAAATAGACACTTTACCATCACATTACTCCGAATCCCTACAGTAAAAATATCTGAAAATCATAGAATCTGTATGAGAGTAAGCGCTCTTCTAGGATATGATAGTGAGATTGGATAACAATTTGATTTCGTGATTTTATTGGGATACAAAATGTGCGACATATATCCCCAAATACACACTTTACCATCACATTACTCTAAATTCCTACAGTAAAAATGTCTGAAAATCACAGAACCTGTACAAGAATAAGCGCTCTTCTAGGATATGGTAGTAGGATTGGATAACAATTTGATTTCGTGATTTTATTGGGATACAAAAAGTGCGACATATAGCCCCAAATACACACTTTACCATCACATTACTCCAAATTCCTACAGTAAAAATGACTGAAAATCACAGAACCTGTACGAGGGTAAGCGCTCTTCTAGGATATAGTAGTGTGATTGGATAACAATTTGATATCGTGATTTTATTGGGATACAAATAGTGCAATATATAGCCCCAAATACACATTTTACCATCACATTACTCCGAATCCCTACAGTAAAAATGTCTGAAAATCACAGGATCTGTACGAGGGTAAGCGCTTTTCTAGGATATAGTAGTAGGATTGGATAACAATTTGATTTTGTGATTTTATTGGGATACAAATAGTGCGACATATAGCCCCAAATACACACTTTCCCATCACATTAATCCGAATCCCTACAGTAAAAATGTCTGAAAATCACAGAATCTGTACGAGAGTAAGCACTCTTCTAGGATATGGTAGTGTGATTGGATAACAATTTGATTTCGTGATTTTATTGGACTTCAAATGTGTGACATATAGCCCCAAATACACACTTTACCATCACATTACTCCAAATCCCTACAGTAAAAATGTCTTAAAATCACAGAACCTGTACAAGAGTAAGCGCTCTTCTAGGATATGGTAGTGTGATTGGATAACAACTTAATTTCGTGATTTTATTGGACTTCAAATAGTGCGACATATATCCCCAAATACAGACTTTACCATCACATTACTCCAAATCCGTACAGTAAAAATGTCTGAAAATCACAGAATCTGTATGAGAGTAAGCGTTCTTCTAGGATATGGTAAAGTGATTGGATAACAACTTGATTTCGTGATTTTATTGGACTTCAAATAGTGCGACATATAGCCCCAAATAGACATTTTCCCATCACATTACTCCAAATCCCTACTGTAAAAATTTCTGAAAATCACAGAACATGTACGAGAGTAAGTGTTCTTCTAGGATATGGTAGTAGGATTGGATAACAATTTGATTTTGTGATTTTATTGGACTTCAAATAGTTGGACATATAGCCCCAAATACACATTTTAGCATCACATTACTCCAAATCCCTACAGTAAAAATTTCTAAAAATCACCAAATCTGTACGAGAGTAAGCGCTCTTCTAGGATATGGTAGCCAGATTGGATAACAATTGGATTTCGTGATTTTGTTGGACTTCAAATAGGCGACATATAGCCCCAAATAGACACTTTCCCATCACATTAATCCAAATCCCTACAGTATAAATGTCTTAAAATCACAGAATCTGTACGAGAGTAAGCGCTCTTCTAGGATATGGTAGTGTGATTGGATAACAACTTGATTCTTTGGTTTTATTGGACTTCAAATAGTGCGACATATAGCCCCAAATACACACTTTACCATCACATTAATCCAAATCCCTACAGTAAAAATGATTCTTCTATATCTAAGACAAATAAGAGAAAAAAATTAAAATAAGCCTGGTTTTCAGGTGTTAAAAATTACATATAGTTAGAAAAAAATAAAATATTTCTGGAGCTGAAGGGTTTAACAGTATATGAATTAAACTCTGGTGGATGTGAAGGGGTTAAAAGTGGTTGAATTGAAGTGTTGTGGATCTAAAGGGGTTAACAGTGGATGAATTAGATTGTAGTGGATGTGAAGGGGTTA